>NC_052146.1:3361251-3576251 GCF_902713615.1 Scyliorhinus canicula
GTCGTGGATTGGCTTTGCTAAATTGCCCCTTAATTGGAAAAATGAATTGGATACTCTAAATTTAAAAAAATAGAATTCATCTGGACTGACAGAATGGACTGATTTGAAACAACAATTGATACAAGCTCCATGCTTATCATTCTTTGATCCTACAAAACCAACCAAAGTTACAACTGATGCAAGTAAAAATGGCTTTGGTGCTGTTTTACTGCAACAAGACCGTTTGATAATTGGGTTCCTATTGCCTATGAGTCAAGATCAATGACTGACACTGAATGTAGGTGATGGGACCATCAATTCACGCGACACGTGGTTAGAAGTGAACGGTGGTTTTAATCGTCTTACAACAGAGCCTGCCTGTGATGAGATGAACTCTAGATGAACTGGCAGGCAGGCTCCGACTGCCAAGCTTTATACAACCAGTGGCGGGGAGGAGTTATGGGCGGAGCCAAGGGTGGAGACCAGTACAAACTTCCGTCCATTCCCAGTACACCTCCCCCTAGGGGCAGAGCCGCGCAACTGCTCGTGTGCCGAGCTTATAGAGGCATGGTACAACATGTGTGATAACAGTGTGAATTATGCTATTATGATTCACCACATTCACCCCCTGTAAAAAAAATCAAGTCCGGCGGGGGTGATGGTTTACAGATTGAGCCTGTCCGGTGGTTGAGTTGTCCGTTGTGATCGGCGGAGCACCGGGGTTGCAGTCTCTTATGGTGGCTGGATGATCACGGTCGGCTGGGGTACGATGGCGGACTCCGGGGTGATTATGTCCGAGCTTCGGACCCGTCTGGTTCGACTGGGGAGTGGGGGCGCTGGGAGATTGCGGGTGCGGGCGCGTGGAACATGTGTAGCGTACTGGTAGGCGCGGGGGCGTGGGGCGCTGTGAGTTGAGTGGGATGTAGTGTGAGGGATACCTCGGCGGTGGTAGTGGTGGGGTTTGATCCTGCAGGCGCTAGGTCCCGGAGGGATACGGTGTCATGACGGCCATCAGGGAACTCTATGAAGGCGTGTTGGGGGTTCGAGTGTAGTAGGAGCACTTTTTCCGCAAGCGGGTCAGTTTTGTGTGCCCTGACGTGCTTCCTGAGGAGCACTGGGCCCGGTCTCTTCAACCATGCCGGGAGTGAAACCTCCGTGGTAGTGCCCCTGGAAAAGATAAAGAGCACTTCGTGAGGGGTCTGATTGGTGGCGGTACACAAGAGGGACCTAATAGCGTGGAGCGTGTCTGGGAGGACTTCTAACCAATGGGAGATCGGGAGATTCCTGGACCGGAGGGTCAGTAGGACGGTCTTCCAGACCGTCGCATTCTCCCTCTCCACCTGCCCGTTCCCCCTGGGGTTGTAGCTCGTAGTCCTGCTCGAGGCAATGCCCTTGTCAAGCAGGTACTGACGCAGCTTGTTGCTCATGAAGGACGAACCCCGGTCGCTGTGTACATAGCTGGGGAAACCAAACAGGGTGAAGATACTATGCAGGGCCCTGATAACTGTGTGGGAGGCGATGTCGGGGCACGGGATAGCAAAAGGGAATCGGGAGAACTCGTCGATGACATTTAGGAAGTACACATTCCGGTTAGTCGAGGGGAGTGGCCCTTTCAAATCGATAGCGAGGCGTTCAAAGGGCCGAGAAGCCTTGATCAGGTGGGCCCTGTCTGGTCTATAGAAGTGCGGTTTGCACTCCGCGCAGATCGGGCAGTCCCTGGTGACCGCTTTTACCTCCTCGTTGGAGAAAGGCAGGTTTCGGGCTCTGATGTAGTGGGTGAGGCGGGTGACCCCCGGGTGGCAGAGGTCATTGTGGATGGCTTTTAAGCGTGGAACAGGGCATCTGGGGGCTCGTTGAGCTTCCCCAGTCGATACATAATATCGTATTCGTAGGTGGAGAGCTCAATCCTCCACCTCAGAATTTTATCATTTTTAATTTTGCCCCTTTGCGAGTTGTCAAACATGAAGGCAACCGATCTTTGGTCGGTGATGAGGGTGAACCTTCTATCTGCGAGGTAGTGCTTCCAGTGACGTACAGCCTCCACAATGGCTTGTGCTTCCTTTTCGACCGAGGAGTGTCGAAGATCTGAAGCGGAGAGGGTTCGGGAGAAGAATGCGTCTGGTCTCCCTGCCTGATTCAATGTGGCTGCAAGAGCAACCTCTGAGGCATCGCTCTCTACCTGGAAAGGGACGGATTCATCCACCGCCTGCATGGCTGCTTTGGCGATGTCCTCCTTGATGCAGTTGAAGGCCTGGCGCGCCTCAGCTGACAGGGGAAAAAGTGTGGCCTTAAAGAGTGGGCGGGCTTTGTCCGCATATTGAGGGACCCACTGGGCATAATATGAAAAGAAGCCCAAGCACCGTTTGAGGGCCCTGGGACAATGAGGAAGAGGGAGTTCTAAGAGGGGGCGCATACGGTCCGGGTCGGGGCCCAGGATTCCGTTTTCCATGATATAGCCGAGGATGGCTAGTCTGGTCGTGCGGAAAACGCATTTCTCCTTGTTGTACGTGAGATTAAGCTTCTGGGCCGTCTGGAGAAATCAATTGAGGTTGGCATCGTGGTCCTGCTGGTCATAGCCGCAGATGGTGACGTTATCCAAGTACGTAAACGTGACCGGCAGCCCGTACTGGTCCACGATTCGGTCCATTGCTCGTTGTAACACCGAGACCCCATTTGTGACGCCAAGGGAACCCGGAGGAAGTGGAAGAGGCGGCCATCGGCCTCGAACGCCGTGATGTGGCGGTCCTCCGGGCGGATTGGGGCTTTTCACAGTAACTTCATTGCGGTGTTAATGTAAGCCTACTTGTGACACTAATAATGATTAATATTATTACCCTCTCTCCCCCCCCCGCGCACACTCTCTGTTCCCCCCACCCTTCTCCCACACTCTCTCTTGCACCCCACCCCTCTCTTCCTCTCTCCCACACTCTTGCACCCCCCATCCCTCTCTCACACTCTCTCTTCCCCCACCCCTCACACTTTCTCACTCCCCCCACCCATCGTGGACTCTCCCCCCCACCCCTCGCGCACTCTCTGTCTTCCCCCGCCCCGTTCACACACTCTCTCTCCCCCCACCCCTCGCGTACTCTCTTTTCCCCCACTCCTTGTGGACTCTCTACCCCCACTCCTCACACACTCTCTCTATCCCCCCACTCCTCTCTATCTCTCTCCCTCCACTCCTCTCCTCTCTATCCCCCCACTCCTCTCACGCACTCTTTCTTCTCCCACCTCACACACTATCTCTTCCCCCCTCTCACACTCTCTCCTCCCCCCCACCCCTCTCGTACTCTCTCTCTTTGCCAGCCCTCTCGCACTCTCTTCCCCCACCCCTCACACACAATGTCTTCCATAGAATCCCTACAGTGCAGAAGGAGGCCATTCAGCCCATTGAGTCTGCACTCACCCTCTGAAGGAGCACCCCACCCTATGCCCGTAATCCTATCTAACCTTTTGGACACGGAGGTGTGATTTATCACGGGCAATCACGGCGGTACCAAAGAAGAACCAGGCAACATGCCTCAATGACTACCACCCGGTGGCCCTGACGTCAGTTGTAATGAAGTGCTTCGAGAGGCTGATCATGAAGCGCATCACCTCCATACTCCCGGAACGCCTTGACCCACTTCAATTTCCATACCGTCGCAACCGGTCCACATCAGACGCCATTTCCCTGGCCCAACACTCATCCCTAGAGCATCTCAACAACAAGGACTCCTACATCAGACTCCTATTTATTGACAACAGCTCCGCCTTCAACATCATAATCCCAGCCAAGCTCATATCAAAGCTCCAAAACCTAGGACTTGGCTCCTCCCTCTGCAACTGGATCCTCGACTTTCTGACCAACAGACCACAATCAGTAAGAATGAACACCAACACCTCCTCCACAATAGTCCTCAATACCGGTGCCCCGCAAGGCTGCGTACTTAGCCCCCTACTCTACTCCCTGTACACACACGACTGCGTGGCAAAACTTGGTTCCAATTCCATCTACAAGTTTGCTGACGATACGACCATAGTGGGCCGGATCTCAAATAACGATGAGTCAGAATACAGGAGGGAGATGGAGAACCTAGTGGAGTGGTGCAGCGACAACAATCTCTCCCTCAATGCCAGCAAAACTAAAGAGCTGGTCATCGACTTCAGGAAGCAAAGTGCTGTACACACCCCTGTCAGCATCAACGGGACCGAGATGGAGGTGGTTAGCAGTTTCAAATTCCTAGGGGTGCACATCTCCAAAAATCTGTCCTGGCCCACCCACGTCGACGCTACCACCAAGAAAGCACAACACGCGTATACTTCCTCAGGAAACTAAGGAAATTCGGCATGTCCACATTAACCCTTACTAACTTTTACAGATGCACTATAGAAAGCATCCTATCGGGCTGCATCACAGCCTGGTATGGCAACTGCTCGGCCCAGGACCGCAAGAAACTTCAGAAAGTCGTGAACACAGCCCAGTCCATCACACAAACCTGCCTCCCATCCATTGATTCCATCTACACCTCCCGCTGCCGGGGGAAAGCGGGCAGCATAATCAAAGACCCCTCCCACCCGGCTTACTCACTTTTCCAACTTCTTCCATCGGGCAGGAGATACAGAAGTCTGAGAACACGTACGAACAGACTCAAAAACAGCTTCTTCCCCATTGGACTGACCTCATTAACACTACACCCTGTATGCTTCATCTGATGCTGGTGTTATGTAGTTACATTGTATATCTTGTGTTGCCCTATGATGTATTTTCTTTTATTCCCTTTTCTTCCCATGTACTGAACGATCTGTTGAGCTGCTCGCAGAAAAATACATTTCACTGTACCTCGGTACACGTGACAATAAAAAAATCCAATCCAATCCAATCCAACAGCTGCCACCTCCGGGCGAACCCCTGAGTTGATCCTCTCAAAGCGAACTTAATCTTCTCCAGCCTGAGAAACCCGGCCATGTCACTGACCCACACTCCTGACTTTGGAGGCTCCGAGTCCCTCCATCCCAGCAAAATCCATCTCCGGGCCACCAGGGCGGCAAAGGCCAAAACGTCGGCCTCTCTCTCCTCCTGGCCCTCGGAACTTCCGACACCCCAAATATTGCCATCTCTGGATTTGGAGTAATCCTCCATTCCAGGACTTCTGACATGACATCCGCAAATCCCTTCCAGAATCCCCTCAGCTTCGGACAAGCCCAAAACATGTGTACCTGATTCGCCGGTCTTCCCCCACATCGGCCACACCTGTTCTCGACCTCCTCAAAAAACCTTCTCAAAGAACAAAGAACAAAGAAAATTACAGCACAGGAACAGGCCCTTCGGCCCTCCCAGCCCGTGCCAATCCAGATCCTTTATCTAAACCTGTCATCTATTTTCCAAGGATCTACTTCCCTCTGTTCCCGCCCGTTCATATATCTGTCTAGATGCATCTTAAATGATGCTATCGTGCCCGCCTCCACCACCTCTGCCGGCAAAGCGTTCCAGGCACCCACCACCCTCTGCGTAAAAAACTTTCCACGCACATCTCCCTTAAACTTTCCCCCTCTCACCTTGAAATCGTGACCCCTTGTAACTGACACCCCCACTCTTGGGAAAAGCTTGTTGCTACCCACCCTGTCCATACATAGAACATAGAGAAATACAGCACAGAACAGGCCCTTCGGCCCACGATGTTGTGCCAAACCTTTGTCCTAGTTTAATCATAGTGTCCAAAATTCTATGATAATCTAAGGGCAATTTATCATGGCCAATCCACCCAACCTGCACATCTTTGGACTGTGGGAGGAAACCGGAGCACCCGGAGGAAACCCACGCACACACGGGGAGGATGTGCAGACTCCACACAGACAGTGACCCAAGCCGGAATCGAACCTGGGACCCTGGAGCTGTGAAGCAATTGTGCTATCAACAATGCTACCGTGCTGCCCTTAAGAACAAATTAATCTACACTCCATTATTCTACCATAATCCATGTACCTATCCAATAGCCGCTTGAAGGTCCCTAATGTTTCCGACTCAACTACTTCCACAGGCAGTGCATTCCATGCCCCCACTACTCTCTGGGTAAAGAACCTACCTTTGACATCCCCCCTATATCTTCCACCATTTATCTTAAATTTATGTCCCCTTGTAATTGTTTGTTCCACCCGGGGAAAAAGTCTCTGACTGTCTACTCTATCTATTCCCCAGATCATCTTATAAACCTCTATCAAGTCACCCCTCATCCTTCTCCGTTCTAATGAGAAAAGGCCTAACACCCTCAACCTTTCCTCGTAAGACCTACTCTCCATTCCAGGCAACATCCTGGTAAATCTCCTTTGCACCTTTTCCAAAGCTTCCACATCCTTCCTAAATGAGGTGACCAGAACTGCACACAGTACTCCAAATGTGGCCTTACCAAGGTTTTGTACAGCTGCATCATCACCTCACGGCTCTTAAACTCAATCCCTCTGTTAATGAATGCTAGCACACCATAGGCCTTCTTCACATCTCTATCCACTTGAGTGGCAACTTTCAAAGATCTATGAACATAGACCCCAAGATCTCTCTGCTCCTCTACATTGCCAAGAATCCTACCGTTAACCCTGTATTCCGCATTCATATTTGTCCTTCCAAAATGGACAACCTCTCACTTGTCAGGGTTAAACTCCATCTGCCACTTCTCAGCCCAGCTCTGCATCCTATCTATGTCTCTTTGTAGCCGACAAAGGGTCGGCTCACAAAATCTCATAATTTTGTAGACACTCAACCTCCGTCTTTCCAACGAAAACAATCCTAATCTACTCAACCTTTCTTCATTGCTAGCACCCTCCATACCAGGCAACATCCTGGTGAACCTCCTCTGCACCCTCTCTAAAGCATCCACATCCTTCTGGTAATGTGGCGACCAGAACTGCACGCAGTATTCCAAATGTGGCCTAACCAAAGTCCTGTACCACTGTAACATGACCTGCCGACTCTTGTACTCAATACCCTGTCTGATAAAGACAAGCATGCTGTATGCCTTCTTGACCACTCTATCGACCTGCGGTTGCCACCTTCAGGGTACAATGGACCTGAACTCCCAGATCTCTCTGTACATCAATTGTCCCCAGGACTCTTCCATTGACCGTATAGTCCGCTTTTGAATTGGATCTTCCAAAATGCATTACCTCGCATTTGCTTGGATTGAACTCCATCTGCCATTTCTCTGCCCAACTCTCCAATCTATCTATATTTTGCTGTATTCTCTGACAGTCCCCCCTCGCTATCTGCAACTCCACCAATCTTAGTATCATCTGCAAACTTGCTAATCAGGCCACCTATATCTTCATTCAGATCATTTTGTATATCACAAACAACAGTGGTCTGAGCACGGATCCCTGTGGAACACCACTAGTCACCCGTCTCCATTTTGAGACACTCCCTTCCACCACTACTCTCGGTCTCCTGTTGCCCAGCCAGTTCTTTATCCATCTAGCTAGTACACCCTGAATCCCATGCAACCTCACTTTTTCCATCAACCTGCCATGGGAAACTTTATCAAACGTCTTACAGAAGTCCATGTATATGACATCTACAGCCCTTCCCGCATCAATAAACTTTGTCACTTCCTCAAAGAAATCTATTAAGTTTGTAAGACATGAACTTCCCTGCACAAAACCATGCTGCCTATCACTGACAAGTCTATTTTCTTCCAAATGTGAATAGATCCTATCCCTCAGTATCTTCTCCAACAGTTTGCCTACCACTGACGTCAAGCTCACAGGTCTATAATTCCCTGGATTATCCCTGCTACCCTTCTTCAACAAAGGGACAACATTAGCAATTCTCCAGTCCTCCGGGACCTCACCCGTGCTCAAGGATGCTGCAAAGATATCTGTTAAGGTCCCAGCTATTTCGTCCCTCGCTTCCCTCAGTAACGTGGGATAGATCCCATCCGGACCTGGGGACATGTCCACCTTAATGCCTTTTAGAATACCCAAAACATCCCCCTTCCTTATGCCGACTTGACCTAGAGTATTTAAACATCCATCCCTAACCTCAACATCCGTCATGTCCCTCTTCTTGGTGAATACCGATGCAAAGTACTCATTAAGAATCTCACCCATTTCTTCTGACTCCACGCATAAATTCCCTTTTTTGTCTTTGAGTGGGCCAATCCTTTCTCTAGTTACCCTCTTGCTCCTTATGTATGAATAAAAGGCTTTGGGATTTTCCTTAACTCTGTTAGCCAAAGATGTTTCATGACCCCTTTTAGCCCTCTTTATTGCAAGTTCGAGATTTGTCCTACTTTCCCGATATTCCTCCAAAGCTTCATCAGTTTTAAGTCGCCTAGATCTTATGTAGGCTTCCTTTTTCATCTTAGCTAGCCTCACAATTCCACCCGTCATCCATGGTTCCCTAATCTTGCCATTTCTATCCCTCATTTTCATAGGGATATGTCTGTCCTGCACTCTGATCAACTGTTCCTTAAAAGACTCCCACATTTCAAATGTGGATTTACCCTTAAACAGCTGCTCCCAAACCACATTCCCTAGCTCCTGCCGAATTTTGTTATACTTGGCCTTTCCCCAATTTAGCACTCTTCCTTTAGGACCACTCTCGTCTTTGTCCATGAGTATTCTAAAACTTACGGACTTGTGATCGCTATTCCCGAAGTAATCACCGACTGAAACTTCAACCACCTGGCCGGGATCATTCCCCAATACCAGGTCCAGTATGGCCCCTTCCCGAGTTGGACTATTTACATACTGCTCTAAAAAACTCTCCTGGATGCTCCTTACAAATTCTGCTCCATCTACGCCTCCAACACTACATGAGTCCCATTCAATGTTGGGGAAGTTAAAATCTCCCATCACAACCACCCTATTGCTCCTACATTGTTCTATAATCTGTCTACATATTTGTACCTCTACTTCACGCTCACTTTTGTGAGGCCTGTAGTAAAGTCCCAACAATGTTACTGCACCCTTCCTATTTATTAGCTCTACCCATATTGCCTCAGTGCTCGAATCCTCCATCATGCCTTTCTTAATCACAGCTGTGATATCATCTCTGACTAGTAATGCAACTCCTCCAACCCTTTTACCTCCCTCTCTATCCCTCCAGAAGCATCTATACCCTGGGATATTTAGTTGCCAGTCCTGCCCTTCCCTCAACCAAGTCTCAGTAATACCAATAACATCATATTCCCAGGTATTAATCAAAGCCCTAAGTTCATCTGCCTTCCCTGCTACACTTCTCGCATTAAAACAAATGCACCTCAGACCACCTGTCCCTTTGCGTTCATCATCTCTTCCCTGTCTACTCTTCCCCCTAGTCACAATGAGTTTATTGGCTAGTACCTTACTGGCTTTAGTTGCTGCCTCTTTACTGACCTCTAACTTCCTAATCTGGTTCCCATCCCACTGCCACATTAGTTTAAAACCTCCCCAACAGTGTTAGCAAAAGCACCCCCTGGGACATTGGTTCTAGTCCTGCCCAGGTGTAGACCATCCGATTTGTAATGGCCCTACCGCCCCAGAACCGGTTCCAATGTCCCAAAATCTGAACCCCCTCCCTCCTGCACTATCTCTCAAGCCACATATTCATTCTGACTATTCTTGAATTTCTACTCTGACTGTCTCGTGGCACTGGTAGCAATCCGGACCATAGTCATATGAGCTCTATGGACATCCTTGAACTGGATCAGGCTGAGCCTGGCACACGGCGAGGATGAATTGACTCTCCTCAGGGCCTTCTCCCATTGTCTGACTTCCAACTCCTCTCCAACTCTTCCTCTTCACTTCCACGATTGGGACCTCTTCCCACTCATCAATTCCTTATATATTTGCGAGACCCTCCACTCTCCAACCCCTGTTTTTGACATCATCTTATCCTGTAGACCCTGAGAGGGAGGCGAGGGAAGCTTGGAACCTGCCTCCGGTACCGAAATCCGTTCCCATCCGGTAACTCAAACTCCTCCTCTAATCTCTCCAGGCTCGGAAAACCCTCTTCAATGAAGAGATCACCAAATCTCTCAATCCCTGCCCGCTGCCACCTCCTAAAGCCCCCGTCCAGCCCCCCCGGAACAGAATGGTGGTTGTCACAGATCGGTGACCACACCGATGCCTCCTCCAGTCTCATGTGCTGCCTCCATTATTCCCACACCCTCAGGGCTGCCACCACACTGAGTTTGTGGAGTACCGAGCCGGTGAGAACGGCAGAGGTGCCGTTAACAAAGCCTCCAAACTGCAGCAATGGAGGTCCGTGCCCAGACACCCCAGTCCCAGGGGGACACCCCAAACCCACGGCCTATCCCTTGGTCGCCCCCCCCCCCCCCCCACCCTGCTCCCCCGGCCTTGTCTGATGTCCCCCAGCCAGTGACGGGGCTGGTGGCCCACCGTTGCACCTTTGGTAACTTGGTTTACCTCCTCTCTCTCCATCATCGGCCATGGTGCCTCTTTCCTCATTTTAAATACAAGTGAACCGCGCCGTTGTCACTTCCGCCTGGCGGAGGCGGAGCATCGCGGGAAGCCAGAGAATGCTGAGTCCGGCCCGTTTATGATATGCTAACGTCTGTTACTGTACAATTTGCCTGCACACGCTGGGACCCCATTCACATCTCTTTAAAGGCACCGGAGAATTCTGTTGGGCGCCAGGCGGCAACTTCGATTTTTGGCTGACGTGTGATTTTCCGCCCAATCGCGATTCCAGCATCGCTGCGCAGAGAAACAGCCCATTGTGTACAGTTCTGGACACCATACTATGGGATGGAGAGAGTGCAGAAGGCGTTAACAAGGACGGTTCCAGGGATGAGAATCTTCAGTTGTGAGGATAAGTTGGAGAAGTTGGGATTGCTCTCCTTGGAGAAGAAGAGTAAGAGCAGATTTGATAGAGATGCTAAAATTCGTGCGGTGGCTGGACAGAGTAGACGGGGAGAAACTGTTCCCACTCGGAAAAAGATCGAGAATGAGAGGGCACAGATTTAATGTGATCTGCAAAAGGAGCAAATGTGATGTGAGAAAAAAACCTTTTCACACAAATGAGTGGTTTGGGTCTGGAATGCGCTGCCTAGAAATTTTTAAACAATTCATTCATGGGGGGCAGGAGTTGTTGGCTGAGCCGACATTTACTTCCCCAATCCTAATGGCCCTTGACCTGAATGGCATTTCTCAGGCATTCCAGAGGCACCCACATGTGAAGTCACAGGTAGACCAGCAGATTTCCTTCCTTCAAGGCACTATAGTGAACCAAATGGGCAGTTACAAGCCCCGTACCAGCCTCCCCGGACAGGCGCCGGAATGTGGCGACTAGGGGCTTTTCACAGTAACTTCATTTGAAGCCTACTCGTGACAATAAGCAATTTTCATTTCATTTCATTTCATCAATAATAGTTTCATGGTCATCATCAGACTTTTAATTCCAGATTTTTAGATCATAGAATTTACAGTGCAGAAGGAGGCCATTCAGCCCATCGAGTCTGCACCAGCCCTTGGAAAGAGCACCCCACCCAAGCCCACACCCCCACCCTAACCCAGTAACCCCACCCAACCTTTTTGGACACTAAGGGCAATTGATCATGGCCAATCCACCTAACCTGCACATCTTCGGACTGTGGGAGGAAACCGGAGCACCCGGAGGAAACCTTTGCACACACGGGGAGAACGTGCAGACTCCGCACAGACAGTGACCCAAGCCGGGAATCGAACCTGGGACCCTGGCAGTGTTAAGCAACTGTGCTAACCACTGTGCTACGATGCTGCCTTTGAATCAAATTCAAATTTCCCCATCTGTTATGGGACTCGAATCTTCGTCCTCAGAGCATTGCCTTAGATTTCAGGTGATAATACAGCTAAGCCATCGCTGAATGGTCGAAGCGGTTTCAGACGAGGCATTCAAGAGTGCATTAGATGATTATTTGAATAGAAACAATGTGCAGGAGTCTGGGGAAAAGCCAGGGCAATGGCACTAAATCATGATGCCCGTTTGGAGAGCTGGTGAAACCACATTGAACCAAATGGCCTCCTACTCAGCCGTAACAATTCTGTGATTATGTGAAATTGGTATCCTGATTGAAAATAAACATTTGCTAAAGTGTGATGTTATGCATTGTTTGTTTCAAATTCTGCACAAAAGCAGTTCAATTTCAAAAAAATACACACTTGGGCATCGAGTAACACAGATTCCAACCAATTCCTGGAAATGTTCCACAATTCATAATTAACATTAAAATGTAATGAAACAGACACTGGGGCTGCTGGTATTGAAAGCAATTTGGATACTTACTCCTCTTGCACCGGTCACTGTTGGTTAAGTGCACCAAAGAATCCAAGAGAACATTCAGAAGAAACATTTTCACACAAAGAAGAATGAGAATGTGGAATTCGCCAGCACAGGGAATGGTTGATGTGAATCGTATAAATACATTTAAGGGGAAACAAGACAAGCGTTTGAGGGAAATGAAATAGAGAGTTACAATGGTAGATTTAGATGAGGTAGATAGGAGGGGGCTCGAGGAGCATAAACACTATCGTGGACTAGTTGGGCCAAATGGATTGTGTATCCAATACAATCCTTCCTTCCTTAAAAAATAATAGGGGCTGGTTTAGCACAGGGCTAAATCGCTGGCTTTTAAATCAGACCAAGGCAGGCCAGCAGCACGGTCCAATTCCCGTACCAGCCTCCCCGAACAGGCGCCGGAATGTGGCGACTAGGGGCTTTTCACAGTAACTTCATTTGAAGCCTACTCGTGACAATAAGCGATTTTCATTTTATTTCATTTCATTTTCAGATAGCGGTACTAGCTTCAATACAAAGAGGCAGGCTGCTGCTTGGGCGATGACCAGCCATCAAATGGCAAGAAGGAAGTTCAGTGTGAGTCAGGGTGCGCTGCCCAGAATATTAGTAAAGGCCGTAAAAATCATCAAAAATCACATTTGAAACAGACATAAGAAGGTCCTTTGCCTATTCACATAAGGAACCTAATGCCTTCCAGCAAAGAACAATACAGCACAGGAACAGGCCCTTCGGCCCTCCAAACCTGTACCGGTCATGATACCAACCCTTGGGCAAAACCCTCAGCACTTCCTTGTGCCGTATCCCTCTATATCCATCCTATCCATGTATTTGTTGAGATGTCTTTTGAACGCCGTTAATGTATCTGCTTCCACAACCTCCCCTGGCAACGTGTTCCAGGCACTCACCACCCTCTGTCCTAAAAAACCTGCCTCACACATCTCCTCTAAACTTGCCCCATGGACCTTAAACCTGCCTCCTGGTGACGACCCCTCCAACTCTATCCATACCCCTCATAATCTTGCCGACTCTATCAGGTCACCCCTCAACCTTTGTCTTTCTAATGAAAACAGTCCGAGTCTATTCAGCCTATCACCATATCTAACACCCTCCATACAGGCAACATCCTGGTAAACCTCCTCTGCACCCTCTCCAAAGCCTCCACACCCTTCTGGTAGTGTGGCGACCAGAATTGTGCGCAATATTCCAAGTGCGAAGATGATTTCACCGACGCAGCCGCGTTCAGCAAAACCAGGTTGACATGCAACCTTTGCAGTTCGCCACCAATATGGAAAGATACAAAAATGTCCTAATCTGCACGTGGAGCCAGGAGGAGCAGTGGTGCCCCTCCCAAACCCACATTAAAAGAACATTCGCCAATACTAACCCCGAGCTCCTGAATCGATGCCCAACAATGGCAAACACCAACTCGACTGCAGCCTGCATCGGTCACCACCACTCCCTCTCATCCTTTATTTTCAAATTCTGTACAGGAAGTGGAACCATTGCCAGTTCTGGGTGTAAAAATGATGTGATTCAGAAGTTAATTAATTATTTTTAAAATTAATTTACAGGATGTGGCTGGTTAGGCCAGCATTTATTGCCCATCCCTAATTGCCCTTCAGAAGGTGGTGGTGAGCTGCCTTCTTGGTACACCCACAGTGCTGTTAGGGAGGGAGTTCCAGGATTCTGACTCAGCGACAGCGAAGGACGGCCGATATATATCCAAGTCAGGGCGGTGAGTGGCTTGGAGGAAACTTCCAGGTGTGGGGTTCCCAGGTATCTGCAGCTCTTGTCCTTCTAGATGGTCAACGTTCTGGGTTTGGAAGGTGCTGTCTGAGGAATCTTGGTGAGTTACTGCAGGGCATCTTGTAGATGGTACACACGGCTGTCCACTGTTCGTCGGTGGTGAAGGGTTTGATATGTTTGTGGAAGGGGGAGCAATCAAGCGGGGCTGCTTGTCCTGGATGGTGTCGAGCTTCTTGAGTGTTGTTGGAGCTGCGCTCATCCAGGTAAGTGGAGAGTATTCCATCGCACTCCTGACTTGTGCCTTGTAGACGGTAGACAGGCTTTGGGGGGGTCAGGAGGTGAGTTACTCCCCTTAGGATTTCTAGCTTTGGACCTGCCTTGGTATTAATGTGCTGGTCCAGTTCAATTTCCTCCATCCCCTAAAAGTTCTCTTTCAAAGTATTTTAAATATTAAAGAAATATTTAAACTGTTTTGACTTTTTTTATTTTTCATTGCAGTGATGGAAAATCCGCTGATTGCAAACATTCTGTAACGGAAGAAATAAAAGATGAAAATTTGGCAAGTACAGACATATGCCGCTGTTTTTAAGCTTCTGGACTTGATCATAACAACGCATTTATACAGTCATGGCCGTAACTACAGTCAGTTCAACTCTGATGCAGTGCACTTTGACATTTACCATTCTTTTCTTGATCTTTGGGCACTGTGTGTCCTCAGGGTCAGCTCTCTGGTTGGATCCTCAATTGGAGTTTGTGTGAACCAAACAGATGGACCAAAGAGACTAAAATCAGCTGAACTCGGCATAACTATATTCTGCCTGATGATGTCAGCATATGCAATAGTAAAATTGCTGGCTTTACTCCGAAACTGAGGACTTTCCAAACGATCCATACTTTTGGTGTCTCTTTGCATGGACTTTGATATCTTCAACTGTCACCTTCCACATTTTGCATCTATTTTCAAGCTTAAAGGCACCATCGACTTTTACAATTGATTTAGAAGAGAGGGTGCAGAAGAGGAGAAGAGCTCAATCAGCAACACTGACCAAAATGAGAGAGAGGAGACCAAGAAGAGCTCCAATTCACTCAGCACCGCATGGAGATTGTTGACCTACTCGAGAAAGAACGCCGGCTTGATCACAGGAGCATTTGTTTTCCTTCTCATAGCTAGTGTAGGTATGTAACATTTATTTCCGTTCACTTAAAAGTTAATCTCTTTTTTTCCCCAAAACTAGCTTATCTATCTTACCACTCATTCTGCAAACTTGTAGCCCCACTCCTGGACTTGAGGCTTCTATTCCAGTGCAGTACTGCTGCTCTGTCAGAAGCCACTGTCCTTTGAACCATAGTTCAGTCTGCAGGGTGGCTGCCAGGAGATGCAAGGCATTATTTGAAGGAGGTCAAGTAACTCTCCTAATTTCTTAGTCAATATTCCTCAACTGACACCATCAAAAATGAATTATTTAGGCATACATCTCGTTATTCAGCCTAGGAATGTGTCATGCACAAAATGGCTGTTGAATACATACTAACAGTTCAAAATAATAATGCGCATACTGAGACATTTGAGACATTTCCGAATGTAAGCTTAATGAAAGGCATTAATTTTTCCTGGTGTGTGTTAGTCACCACTGTTGTATTACATGTACCACATATGAGGTGTATTACGGTAAGGCCCTTGTACTACAGGTGCACGGGTAGATCCCTGCCTGCTGGCTCTGCCTAGTAGGCGGAGTATAAATGTGTGGGCTCACCGTGCTGCAGCCATTTCGGCAGCAGCTGCGGGAGCCTCCACATCTCTGTGTAATAAAGCCTAGATTACTCTCTCCTCGTCGTCTCGGTCGTAATTGATAGTGTATCATTTATTACGCAGAGGTTTTATAACGAGGGATCTCGGAATCAAGCCTGATCGCCTGCAGCTGCACCCTCAAGCAGACAGAGCCAAGTCGGCCTTCGCACATTGGCTAGCTTGCTTCGAGGCCTACATCTGTGACTGACCCACCCTCAGAGGCACAGAAGCTCCAGATCCTGTACACGCGGCTGAGCTCCAATATCTTTCCCTTCATCCGGGACTGCCTACCTACGCTGAGGCCATGGCGCTACTGAAGGGGAACGACAACAGCAGCAGACCAACAGAATCTACACCATGCCTCTCCTCTCCACGCGGCATCAACTCCCCGTGTGATCTGTGGAAGATTTCTGGCGTGCCCTGCACGCCCTGGCAAGACTCGCGCTAAATTAGAGATGCGCTGGTTACGGGCATAGGGTCACTTACTCCGCCAGCGACTCTTAGAGAGAGCTACCCTTGATCTCGCGGCGACCAAGAAACTAGCGATCTCCTCAGTCGCCTCACGCTATGTAGAGGCGTATGTCCCCGACTGCAGCGGCCCACCCTCCTGGGCATCGTGGACTCCGCATCGAACACCCCATCGTGGACCCCACTAGCGACCTCCCCAACCAACCCCAGGCCTGTACCGCGCGGCAGCCAACCACCTCGGGGGACTCAAATGCTACTTCAGGCGGACAGTCAAAACACCCCAGGCAGCACTGCCCAACGCGGAGTGCGCTCTGCAAGGCCTGTGGGAAGAAAGGCCATTTCGCTGCTGTGTGTCAGGCCCGCTCGATCGCCCGCTATTGTCCCCTCCACCCCTCACGTGCAACCCGTGGGGCGCCGCCATCTTCCTCGCCTCAGACCACGTGTGGCCCGTGGGTGGCGCCATCTTGTCTGCCTCAGGACACGGCGGTCCGTTGGGCACGCCATCTTTAACGCCGCCCGCCATGTGCGCCTTGTGGGCACCGCCATATTCCCCACCTCAGGACCCCTGCTCGCAGGCACCTCATTGGGCCGCTCATCGCTTGCAACCGCCGCCGACCAGCTGCGTCTCGCCTCCATCACGATCGACCAGTGCCGACCGCACAACCTTGCGACCGCGTCGACGACAGTAAGGGTCGATGGGCATGAGACATCCTGTCTTCTGGACTCCGGGAGCACTGTGAGTTTCATCCACCCCGATATGGTAAGGCGCTGCTCCCTTGCGGCATACCCATTAACCAAAAATCACCCTGGCCTCCGGCTCCCAGTCCGTGGCGATCCCGAGGTACTGCACCACCACCGTCACCATCCAGGGCGTGGAGTTCAGCGGCTTCCGCCTCTACGTCCACCCCAACCTCTGCGCTGCCTTGCTACTTGGCCTGCACTTCCAGTGCAACCTCCAGAGCCTAACCCTGAAATTTGGCGGGCCCCTACCACCCCTCACTGTCTGCGGTCTCATGACCCTTAAGGTCGACCCGCCTTCTCTAAACCTCACCTCGGATTGCAAACCCGTCGCCACCAGGAGCAGACGGTACAGTGCCCAGACAGGCCCTTCATCAGAGTCTGAGGTCCAGCGGCTGCTGCAGGAAGGTATTATCGAGGCCAGTAACAGCCCCTGGAGAGCCCGTGGTAGTTGTGAAAACCGGGGAGAAAAACAGGATGGTTGTTGACTACAGTCAGACCATCAATTGGTACACGCAGCTCGATGTGTACCCCCTCCCACGCATATCTGATATGGTCAATCAGATTGCACAGTACTGGGTCTTGGGACAGTGGGACCTGAAATCTGCCTACCACCCAGTTTCCCATTCGCAAGACAGACCTCCCCTACACCGTGTTTGAAGCGGATGGCTGCCTTTATCACTTCCTTAGGGTTCCCTTTGGCGTCACTAACAGGATCTCGGTCTTCCAACGGGAGATGGAGCGAATGGTTGACCGGTATGGACTGCGGGCCACCTTCCCATACCTGGATAACGTCACCATCTGTGGCCACTACCAGTGGACCACGACGCTAACCTTTCCAATTCCTCCACACCGCCAAAACTCCTCAACCTAACCTACAACAAGGAGAAGTGCGTGTTCAGCACGAACCGATTAGCCATCCTTGGCTATGTGGTTCAAACGGAGTTCTAGGGCCCGACCGCCGATCGCATGCGCCCCCTCATGGAACTCCCCTCCCGCACTGCCCCAAGGCCCTCCAACGATGCCTGGGGTTCTTCTCCTACTACGCCCAGTGGCTATACTACTATGGTGGGCCAGGCCCACCCACTCATTCAATCCACCGCTGTCCCCTGTCGGCCGAGGCTCACCAGGCCTTCAAAACGTATCAAGGCCGACATAGCCAAGGCCGCGATGCACGCGTCGATGAGATTGCTCTCCTTTCAGTCAAAGCGATGTATCAACGTCGCTCTGGCCGCCACCCTCAACCAGCGGGCAGGGCCCTTGGCATTCTTTTCCCCACACCCTCCATGCCTCCGAAATTCGGCACTCCTCCATCGAAAAGGAGGCCCAAGCCATTGTAGAAGCTGTGCGGCATTGGAGGCACTACCTGGCCGGCAGGAGATTCACTCTCCTCACCGATCGACAGTCGGTTGCCCTTCACGTTCAACAACACAAACGGGGTAAGATCAAAAATGATAAGGATCTTGAGGTGGAGGATCAAGCGCTCCACCTACAATTACGAGATTTTGTATCACCCCGGTAAGCTCAACGAGCCCCCGATGCCCTATCCCAAGGTACATGTGCCAGTGCACAAGTGGACCGACTCCAGACTCTGCACGACGATCTGTCACCCAGGGGTCACCCGTTTTTATCACTTCATTAAGGCCCACAATCTGCCCTACTACATCGAGGAAGTCAGGGCTATCACCAGAAACTGCCAGGTCTGCGCGGAGTGCAAACCGCACTTCTACCGGCCAGACTGAGTTCACCTGGTGAAGGCCTCCCACCACTTTGTACGCCTTAGCGTGGATTTCAAAAGGCCCCTCCCCTCCACTGACCGAAACACGTACTTTCTCAACTGGTCGACGAATATTCCAGATTCCCCTTCGCCGTCTCTGTGCCCCGATATGGCGTCTGCCACTGTCATCAAAGCCCTCAACACCATCTTCGCTCTGTTCGGTTTCCCCGCCTACGTCCACAGCGACCGGGGATCCTCATCGATGAGCTAGGTCAGTACCTGCTCAGCAGGGGCATTGCCTCGAGCAGGACGACCAGCTACAACCCCCGGGGAAACGGGCAGGTGGAGCGGGAGAATGGGACGGTCTGGATGGCCGTCCAGCTGGCCCTACGGTCCAGAAATCTCCCGGCCTCCCGCTGGCAGGAGGTCCTCCCCAACGCCCTCCACTCCATTCGGTCGACTAAAGAAACTCCCCAAGAACGTCTCCCTGCCTTCCCCAGGAAGCCTACCTCCGGGGTTTCGCTCCCTACGTGGCTGGCAGCTCCAGGAGCCGTTCTCCTCTGCAAGCGGCTCCACAAGACGGACCCGTTGGTTGGGAGGGTACAGCTACCTCATGCGAACCCGCAGTACGCCTGCGTAGTGCACCCCAACGGCCGCCAAGACAGTCTCCCTCAGGGACCTGGCGCCAGCTGGGTCCCCACACCTCCCCCTCTGCCTCGGCGCCACCATCCCCCCTGCCCCCCCCCCCCCCCCCCCCCCCCCCCCCCCCCCCACCACAGCACCCACTCCAGGACGACCCGTCCTCCCCTTGGTCCCACCCGGGGATGCAGATGAGGTCGACACGCTCCCAGAGTCACCGACGACCGAACCGACGCCTGAATCACCACCGAGACTGCGGCGCTAGCAACGGAGGATCAAGGCACCCGATCGTCTGAATTTGTAAACTTTTCCTAAAATGTTAAACGCCTACATGTAAATATCCTTCCACCACCCCCGCCGGA
Organism: Scyliorhinus canicula; assembly: GCF_902713615.1. NCBI lineage: Eukaryota > Metazoa > Chordata > Chondrichthyes > Carcharhiniformes > Scyliorhinidae > Scyliorhinus > Scyliorhinus canicula. Next base: position 3,380,937 of record NC_052146.1, read on the forward strand.
CTCTTTTTAACAGGGGGTGAATGTGGTAGTCACCACTGTTGTATTGTACTACAGGTATGGGGGTAGATCCCTGCCTGCTGGCTCTGCCCAGTAGGCGGAGTATAAATGTGTGGGCTCACCGAGCTGCAGCCATTTCAGCAGCAGCTGTGGGAGGCTACACATCTCTGTGTAATAAAGCCTCGATTACACTCTACTCTCGTCCTGTCGTAATTGATAGTGCATCATGGTACAGGGGAGCAATAGGTTCAGCCACCCTTCCCTGCCATTTATTTATTAATTAATAGGTAACAATGTAATGCTAATGCACTGCATCACCTTGGCAAGTACCAAATAAGACAAGAACTGTGATGCTTGGCAGGCTCTCAGTATATCACAACAGTGTTTGGAAAGAATCTCCAAGAACTCAACAGCTCAGAATATCCTCCCTTATAGTGTCAGGAAAGGATGGGGCAGACCATGGAGTAGTTAATGGGAAGCAGGGGTGGACAAATTAAACAAAAATAAACTAATGTTTTGAAAATATATTGACCAGAACTGCTTGCCCTGAATATCGGCCTGTAAGAGTGTTGTCTAACAGGAATTACTGGCTAGTCACATATTTGATTATGGTGACATGTTTTAATCACATGTAATTTTCACACCAATTTCAGGGCAGTACGATAGCACAAGTGGATAGCACTGTGGCTTCCCAGCGCCAGGGTCCCAGGTTCGATTCCCCGCTGGATCACTCTCTGTGCAGAGTCTGCACATCCTCCCCGTGTGTACGTGGGTTTCTTCCGGGTGCTCCGGTTTCCTCCCACAGTCCAAAGACTGTGGATTGGCCATGATAAATTGCCCTTAGTGACCAAGAAGGTTAGGAGAGGTTATTGGGTTACGGGGATAGGAGGTAAGTGAGAGCACCAGTGTGTCGGTGCAGACTCGATGGGCCGAATGGCCTCCTTCTGCACTGTATGTTCTATGAAACACTATGTTACTGTGTGCCCATAGGCACTTCAGCACAGAGCACGGATTAGGGTGGCAATCCTCGGCACTGGTACAGCCACACTAGTACCCAACTGATATTGGAAGGCCATGCATCAAGGGTTAAATTCTGAGCAGTAGTCATTGGCACTCACACACATAAGTGCAGCTTGAGTGGTCACAATTGCGTGACTAGTTTGACTCCAAGCATGCCAATTGAGCTCAAGCTGAATAGTCTCAGATACAACGGGGCATTAATCATTGAAAAGTTTTTCCCTTCGACTTGATGTTATCAACATCCCACCTCCAGAAACCCACCCTGATTGCATGGAACTTTCAGTCCATGATTGTTTCCCTTCTCCCCCATGATTGCATGAACCTTCACAGCAACTTCATTGCAGTAGTAATTCAAGCCTACTTGTGACAATAAAGATTATTATTATTATAAGCCTATGGCTCAGCGGTAGAAGGCCAAACGCTGCTGCTCAGACTTGCCTGTGAACTGATGGAACCATCAATTCAGCGAACACGTGTATATTGTAAGTAATACACTTACAATAGAGCCAGCCTATTCGTCGTTGAACTTCAGGTGAAATGGCAGGCTGGCTCTTAGGCACTGATCTTTATACATCGGTCCCAGGGGGAGGAGTCCTGGGCAGAGCCAAGGGAGGAGCCCAGTACAAACTCTCGCGTACTCCCAGAGCAACTCCCCCTGGTGGTCGGATAGTGCAACTGCACTTACAATGGGTAGATAACGAACATATATACATGGAGTGATATTGGCAACAATATATAGTGTGAATCACATTCACCACATGAACCTCTTGGCCTTCCCCACACTCACTCACTATCTCCCAGACTCCAATCCCGTCTCTCCCCAGCTCCAACCCCCATTCCCCCCCACCCCCCAATTTACTCAACCTCCTGTTCTCCCATCGGCAGGCCCTCCCTACTCACCCCGACCCCCCAACTCACCCCTGTCCCCATTACCACCTGACACAAATCTGGCCCTGCCAACTCACCCTGCCCACCCCACGCAGTCCCTGATGATCCCCCCATCCAGACGTTTCACCCCCATCCCCCTGACTCACTCACGCCCACACCTGACTCAAATCTGCACCCCCATCCACCCCAACTCAACCCTTGCCCCTCCGTTTCACCCTTCTGTCAGCTCCGACTCAATCCGTCCCCTTCCTTCCCCCCCTGAAAACACAGAGCCACTCTGCGAATGCTACACTCATCTCCGAGTTCCCCTTGAAGTTCTGCTTGCTACGTGCATGCCTATCGAGACAAGTTGTATATCATGCCATTCTGATATCACACCGCCATAGATGCATTATATGTCCTGGGGATATGATTCTGGCGTATAGGCCAGATAATGATATGCTAACGTATTACAATGATATTCCTGCTGTTGATTGGTGGGAAATGCGGCTTGTCATTGATCGGGGAGGCTCAGCATTTACGTCGACATGAAACATGGCTAAGGCCACGAGTCTCTTCAATAAGGTGAATATTGGTGGATATGTCTTTAAATTGTGTCTTTGCAATGCAAAATTATCTTAACTTTGGTTGAAATTGATCTTCTTGGTTTGTTAAATATAGGAGAAGTCTTGAACCCATATTTTTTGGGTGCAATAATGGACGAGCTATCACAGAAGGACAGGAGCAGTTTCAACAGAAACTTAATAGAACTGGCGTTATTCTCAATTGTAGGGTAAGCATCTCCCAGCGATATTTCTTGTTCTGGATAATAAATGTTTAACTTTTTATATTTACATAGTTGTTGAAAACCTTGAGTTTTGAAGTGTTCTCAGTGAAGGGGCATGTGCTACAGAGTTTACTGAGTAAACTATTGGCCACAGGCTTTGCAGTTAAGACCAGGATGGGAGGAGTGCCCAGTTTTTCTCGTCGCACTACACCACAGACGTCACCATTCGTTCAATAAAGTTTAATTCACTCCCCAAATGACCAATTGTTTACCTTTTGTTATGGGAGAGGTGTTTTCAGAACTCCAAAATGTATCGTGGAGTCCAACCAACTCCCACCTTTAATGGATTGTTGCTTTTGCCCAGGTGTAGTATTACAATTATGGATACGTGGTTTTTAAAACTAAACAATGTTTATTCCATGAACTCAACTTAACATTTTAAAATAAACATTGGATCTCTTAACACCCCTTACTTCAAAGATAACCCCGAAAATAATACACTACCCAATCCTGCGAACTGTTCTTTTAAAAAATAATTTAGAGTACCCAATTCATTTTTTCCAATTAAGCAATTTAGCGTGGCCAATCCACCTACCCTGCACATTTCTTTTGGGTTGTGGGGGCGAAACCCACGCAAACACGGGGAGAATGTGCAAACTCCCCTCGGACAGTGACACAGAGCCGGGATCGAACCTGGGACCTCAGCGCCGTGAGGCAGCAGGGCTAACCCACTGCGCCACCGTGCTGCCCTCACAAACTGTTCTTTTAAACCTCCAAAAGACTTCAACCCTTCAGAAATAGGAGCGCAACAGGTTACATTCAAAATATTTATAGTCTTTGGATTTGCAGAAATCACCAGGCCAGCTCTTTTCCTTCCTGCAGCTCTCAGCAAACCAGCCAGGCACTTTTCAGCTGCTATCTCAAACTGAAACTAAAAACTTCAAAATGGGCTGAGCTAAAAGCCCAGCTCCACCCACACTCTGACATCACTGCATTTCTTAAAGGTACATTGCTTAAACATCCATTTCTTAAAGGCACTCTCACATGACACTTTACACAGAATAAATAAAAGGTACATTAACCCGGCTTCTTTCAATAAATAACAAACGTATTAGTTTATTATAAAACCAGTCTTGTCAAATAGAAAGGCAAAGCTTATAATATACAGTATGAAATATAAAAGTGTACTCATTACTTTTCCGCGATACCCAAGTCAGACAGATAGACACACACACATACACAAGCACATACACACACCACACTTACACAGACACACATACACAGACACACACCACACATACGCATACACACACCACACTTACACAGACATACACCACACTTACACAGACACACACCACACATACACAGACACACACCACACATACACACACCACACTTACACATACACACACCACACTTACACAGACACACATACACAGACATACACCACACTTACACAGACACACACCACACTTACACAGACACACACCACACATACACAGACACACACCACACATACACACACCACACTTACACAGACACACACCACACTTACACATACACACACCACACTTACACAGACACACACCACACTTACACATACACACACCACACTTACACAGACACACACCACACATACACAGACACACACCACACATACACACACCACACTTACACATACACACACCACACTTACACAGACACACACCACACTTACACAAAGACACACCACACACCTTTGAAACACAGTTTTCCAGGCATGGCTTCTTTCAGTGCGATAAACTACCTCGTGACACCATTTGTACACGGTCCACCAGGGTTGAAAGGTTTCCAGCTTCATTAAAACTGCTTACTTACCCTTCCTCGTAAAAGAATGACTCTTCGAAATCAGAGTTCTTGCATTAACCCTTTAAGAGACAGTGGGCAGGATTTTCTGTGCTTCCCACGGCGATGGGGGTAGCCCCTCATTAGCTGGTTCAACGGGGTTTCCCATTGTATAGACGGAAGATCCCGCTAACAGGAATGTCAGGAAAATTCCGACTCTTCCAGAATATTCTTAGTTCTTGAAGATGAACCATTTTCTGTGATTAAAGTGTTCATTGCTCTGACGGCTATTTAAAGATCTTCACATAGGTGATGGTTTAACTATTTCAGCTGTATTGACAAATAGACAAAATGAGACGTATATTGCTGATGAATGAATCTAAGAACAATGCAGCACAGGGACAGGCTCTTCGGCCCTCCAAGCCTGTGCCGATCACGTGTCCTATCTAGACCAACCGCCTGTATCCCCGTCTGTTGAAAATGAAATGAAAATGATAATCACTTATTGTCACGAGTAGGCTTCAATGAAGTTACTGTGAAAAGCCCCTAGTCGCCACATTCCGGCGCCTGTCCGGGGAGGCTGGTACGGGAATTGAACCCGTGCTGCTGGCCTGCCTTGGTCTGCTTTAAAAGCCAGCGATTTAGCCTAGTGTGCTAAACCAGCCCCTTAACCTGTTCATCTGTGCTGTATTTCTCTATCTATCTATCTATCTATCTATCTCGAAAAGTCTTAAAGGTCGCTAATGTATCTGCCTCAACCACCTCACTTGGCAGTGCATTCCAGGCCACCACCACCCTCTGTGTAAAACACTTCCCCCGCACATCTCCACTGAACCTTTCCCCCCTCACTTTGAACTTATGCCCCTTTGTAATTGTCCTGGGATTTCCGTCCTGGGAAAAAGCCTCCAACTGTTCACCCTATCTATACCCCTAATAATTTTATAATCTTCTATCAAGTTGTCCCTCAGCCTCTGTCTCTCTAGAATCATAGAATCATAGAATTTACAGTGCAGAAGGAAGCCATTCGGCCCATCGATTCTACACCAGCTCTTGGAAAGAGCACCCTACTTAAGCCCACACCTCCACCCAATCCCCGTAACCACGTAACCTAGCAACCCCATCTAACCTAAGGGCAATTTAGCATGGCCAATCCACCTAACCTGCACAGCTTTGGACCGTGGGAGGAAACAATCTCGGGAGAACAATCCCTGTTTATTCAATCTCTCCTCATAGCTAATACCCTCCATAAAAGGCAGCATCCTGGTAAACCTTTTCTGTACTCTCTCCAAAGCCTCCACGTCCTTCTGGTAGTGTGGTGACCAGAATTGGACACAGTATTCCAAATGTGGCCCAACCAACGTTCTATATAACTGTAACCCTTGGACTGATCTGTTCCCTGTAAGAACACTATTCACAACGCCCTATGCTGCTCTTGCTCATGTATTTATTTTGTTTGGCCCCTTGTTCTGCACTGTAACCAATCACTGTTTGTCGATGTACCATTTGTCAATGTTCTCTGTTGATTATTCTTTTTGTCTACTATGTACTGTGTACGTTCCCTTGGCCGCAGAAAAATACTTTTCACTGTACTTCGGTACATATGACAATAAATAAAATATAAATATAATTTGTAAACTTTTATACTCGATGCCCTGTCCAATGAAGGCAAGCAATGTGTAATGAGAAATAAAAACAATGGTTCTGCTGGTCTATTTGCTCTCATAATAATATTATATTTGTTGCAAATTATCCTGTGACATATTCTGTGAGAAAAGCACTCCTTCATTGAAAGTAGTAGCTTGTTGGGAAAGATTGATTTAAATAACTGCCATTGCCATAGTATAAAGGCTTTAATTAATTGGCAGAGACTGTAGGTTTGTTATTGCAATGTGTCTTTTCCACAGAGCAATTGCCGGGGGTTTTCGAGAAGGTCTGTTTAATCTGGCATTTGCCAGGTTAAATGTTCAGATGCGCAATGAGCTATTCGGAGCCACAATGCAACAGGAAATCTGTTTCTTTGATCTCCATCAAACAGGTGAGTGGAATTTATTAAAAAGTTCAGAATTAGAGATTGAGAATTAATTATTTAATGGAATAATTTTGCAATATCCACTGTACAATGCAATTCTGCTTTGCAATTTTTTGGCTTCTGTAATTAATGAATACAAAAAGAATCCAGTTGAAAAATGAAAGGAGTTCAGGGCAAATGGAGAGGAAAATTGGGCAGAGTCAAACATCAGGCTTGAATCCACACATTTCCTGCTGACTGGGTTAAGTTTAGAAAATGTTCTCCCCATCACCCGACCATGCCCAAAATGTCACTTTCTTTAGAATAGTAGTTACTTTGAAAAACAGATTTGTGAACTTAGTAACTGAAACATTTGTTGAACTTCCCAAACCCACAAACTCCAGCACCTAAAAGGACAAGAATCATTAAATCACGGAATGGTAATAGCGCAGAAGGAAGCAATTCGGCACGTTGTATCTGAGGGGGGCTAGTGCTGTCAGGGAGTGTTTAAACTAGAATGGGAAGGGGATGGGAATCTCAGCACGGAGACAGACGATGGAGAAATAAGGATAGAGACAAAGGACAGCTATGTAAAAAGCAAAAATGGAAGGCAGAAATAAACGAGAGAGAAACATATGGGACCATAAAGCAAAATAAAGTTAAGATGACTGACCAGGTTAAAAAGACAAGTGGCGGGATTCTCCGACCAAGCGCCAGGTGGGAGAATCGCCGGGGGTCGGCTTGAATCCCGCCCCCGCCGTCCTCCTAATTCTCCCGCCCCCCAAAAATTGCCCCGGCGTGAGTCGCACCGCCCGCCTCGGAGAATGGCGGGGTCCGGTGCGACTCAATGGGCCCCGAGGCTGACCGAATTCTCCAGTCCCTCCGGCATAAATTAGAGTAGGTCCCTTAATGGCGGGACCTGGTGGCGCATGCGGGCTCCAGGGTCCCTGGGGGTTCGCGGGGGAATCTGGCCTTGGGAGGTGTCCCCACAGTGGCCTGGCCCGCGGTCAGGGCCCAACGATTCGCGGGCAGGCCTCTGCCGTGGGGGCACTCTATTGTTCCGCACCAGAGGCCGTGGTCCTCCGCCATTCCCGGTGCGGAAGCGAATCCCTCTGCGCATGCGCGGGGATGACGCCCTTCGGCGCCGGTTGGAATGGTGCCAAGCCCCTTTCCCGCCGGCCGGCAGGGCGCCAACCACTCCGGGGTGGGCCTAACCCCTGAAGGTGCGGAATCCATACCTTTTGGGGGACCCGACGCTGGAGTGGTTCACACCACTCCGTCCCGCTGGTACCCCCCGCCCCGCCGGGTAGGGGAGAAACCCGTCCAGGTAGTCTAAAGGCCTTGTTTCTTAATGTGTGGAGAATTTGCAATAAGGGAAATGAATTAACAGTACAAATAGATATAAACAGTTGTGATATAGTTGCAATTACAGAGACATGGGCCGGGATTCTCTGAAATCCCGGGCAAGTGTTGACACCGGCGTAAACACCGGAGTGGTGTACGTCAATGGGCCTCCTGGCCCAGCAATTCACCGGTCTTCAGGGGGCTAGCATGGCGGCGGATTGCTGCGCGCTGCTCCGGTGCTGAAAGGTGGCCCTGCACGGCCGGCGCGGGTCTGCGCATGCGTACGACGGCCGTCCCGGCGCCGGCGCATGCGCGTTGTTGCCGTCTCCACGCCGGCACAGAGCAACATGTCGGGGACCTGACAGCGGGCCGCGGGGAAGGTGGTAGGCCCCCTCCAGATCGCGGCCGTTGGCCAATCGGAAGCCCCCGATCGTGGGCCTGGTCCACGTGGAGGCCCACCCGGAGGCAGATCTCCCCGCCCCCCACCAGGACGTCCACCGTGGCTGCGGGTCCGACCTCCCGCCGGGTGGTACCAGGTTTGAACAATGCTGGCAGGAGTTCAGCCTGACGCCCGCGGAGAATTGCCGCAGTGGCCTATTTCAGCGTTCCCCCCCCCCCCCCACCGTGGCAACCTCGTGGGCGCGATTGGCGCCGATCTCCGGTTGCCGGAGAATCGTGGTCCAGCGTCAGAGTGACGTGGTGGGAATTTCCCGCCGATTCTCCGACCCGGCGCGCGCTTGGAGAATCCCGCTCTCGGCTGCAGGGTTACGAAGGACGGGAACTGAACATCCAGGGGTATTCATTATTTAGGAAGGACAGACACAAAGTAAAAGGAGGTGGGCGAGCATTCTTAGTAAAGGAGGAATAGTGAGGAATGATATTGGCTCAGATAATCATGATGTGGTAACTGTATGGGTGAACGGAAAAAACACCAAGGGGAAGAAAATGTTGTTGGGGGTTGTGTGTAGACCGGCAAACGGTAGTGGAGATGTAAGAAAAGGTATTAAGTAAGAAATCAGAAAAACATGCAATAAGGGTACAACTTTAATCATGGGTCACTTTAACTTACACATAGATTGGACAAACCAAACTAGTAATGGTATAGAGCAGGGGTGTCAAACTCAAATACACCGTGGGCCAAAATTAAAAAATCGGGACAAGTCGAGGGCCGGACTGGTTCAATGTTTTTTTGCAAAACTTATTGAAATGAACTTATTGAACCTGGAACTAATAAAGCTTAGGTTATTGCCTATAAAAACAACATTAAATATTAAATAAATAAAAAAATTAGTTGCATTTATTTCTTATCGCTTTATCTGGAGCTTTTCCAGAGTAATTTCTAATGAAAACATTTTTCCACAGGCCAACACTTTGTGATTCACACTATACCTGAATAAACTCGGCATCAGCCATATCATACGCCATAGGCGCTTCAATTGCTGGGGCCAGCTTTAATAGTAATTAGATATTATTAGGGCAGCACGGTGGCCTAGTGGTTAGCACAACCGCCTCACGGCGCTGAGGTCCCAGGTTCGATCCCGCCTTGGGTCACTGTCCATGTGGAGTTTGCACGTTCTCCCCGTGTCTGCGTGGGTTTCGCCCCCACAACCCAAAAATGTGCAGAGTAGGTGGATTGGCCACGCTAAATTGCCCCTTAATTGGAAAAAATAATTGGCTAATCTAAATTTTAAAAAAAAAGTAATTAGATATTATCTCGCGGGCCAAAGATAATTCCACCGCGGGCCGGATTTGGCCCGCGGGCCTTGAGTTTGACATATATGGTATAGAGGAAGAGGAATTCCTAGACTGTTCTTAGATCAATGCATTGAGAAACCATCCAGAGAACAGGCTATTCTAGACTGGGTGCTGTTCAGTGAGAAAGGCCTGATTGACAATCTTGTTGTGCAGAGTCCGTTGGGGAGGAGCGATCATAATATGACAGAATTTGTCATTGAAATGTAAAGTGAAGTAGTCAAATTCAAAGCTAGAGTCTTGAATTTGAATAAAGATAACTATGAGATATGTGGCATAAATTGGCACGGATAAATTGGGGAACTTTACGAAAGGGGTTGACGATGTTTCATATTTAAAGATCTTGTGCATGAATTACCAAAATTATTCACTAATTATTCATTAAAAGAGGAAAGGTTGCTCACTCTTGGCTTACCAGAAAAATTAAGGATAATGTTAAATCCAAAGAGGAGTCATAATAATCATAATCTTTATTGTCACAAGTAGGCCTACATTAACACTGCAATGAAGTTACTGTGCAAATGAAAGTGTTCAGGTCCATTGTACCTGAAGGTGGCTGCACAGGTCGATAGAGTGGTCAAGAAGGGATACAGCATGCTTTCCTTCATCGGACGGGGTATTGAGTACAAGAGTTGGCAGATCATGTTACAGTTGTATTGGACTTTGGTTCGGCCACATTTGGAATACTGCGTACAGTTCTGGTCACCACATTACCAAAAGGATGTGGATGCTTTGGAGAAGGTGCAGAGGAGGTTCACCAGGATGTTGCCTGGTATGGAGGGCGCTAGCTATGAAGAGCGGTTGAGTAGATTAGGATTATTTTCATTAGAAAGACGGAGGTTGAGGGGGGACCTCATTGAGGTCTACAAAATCATGAGAGGTATAGACAGGGTGGATAGAAAGAAGCTTTTTCCCAGAGTGGGGGACTTAATTACTAAGGGTCACGAGTTCAAGGTGAGAGGGAAAAAGTTTAAGGGAGATATGCGTGGAAAGGTCTTTACGCAGAGGGTGGTGGGTGCCTGGAACGCATTGCAGGCGGAGGTGGTAGAGGCGGGCACGATAACGTCATTTGAGATACATCTAGACAGATACATGAATGGGCAGGGAGCAGAGGGATACAGATCCTTAGAAAATAGGTTTTAGATAGAGGATCTGGATCGGCGCAGGTTTGGAGGGCCGAAGGGCCTGTTCCTGTGCTGTAATTTTTCTTTGTTCTTTGAATTAGGAGCAGAAGGAGCTTCGAGCCTGCTCCACCATTCAAGTAGACAATGGCTGATCTGATTGTAACTTCAACCCGACATTCCTACCTACCCGTGATACTCTTTCACCCCTTTGTGAATCAGGAATCTATCTAGCTCTACCTTAAAAACATTCAAAGACTCTGCTTCCACTGCCTTTTGTGGAAAGGTGTTCCAAAGACTCGCAACCTTCTGAGGGAAAATAGTTCCCCTCGTCTTAAATGAGTGATTCCTTTGTAAACAGTGACCCCAAGTTCTAGGTTCTCCCACAGGGGGAAACATCCTCTCCACATCCACCCTGTCAATACCCCTCAGAATCTGAAACATTTCGATCAAGCCGCCTCCCCCACTTCTAAACTCCATTGTATACAAGTCTTAGCCTGCCCAACCTTTCCGCATAAGTCAACATTCTTGGTGTTAGGAAAAGAACAAGTAGTAGTTAGTTGGTTTAGCTTGCTGTTTGCTCCTTACTCAATTTCTAACGTATTTTGTTCTTATAACTCAAAATAAATCCACTTTCTGGTATTTAAATCTGCTTCATGTTACAGGAGAAATCACATCTTGGCTGACCTCTGATGTAATGGTAGTGAGTAACATCATCTCGCAGAATGTCAGCTTATTTTTACGTTACTTGACAAAAGCTTTTGGAATCTGCTTTTTCATGATCGTGCTGTCCTGGAGGCTTTCCATGCTTGTGGTCATAGGACTTCCAATATTGTTAATGCTGTCAGTGTTGTATGGGAAGTATTACAAGGTACGTCCTGGTACAAATACACTTGTTCACAAAAATCCAAACGGCCTTTCATCTGGATTGATACATTATCTCGTGTCATTGTAGCTGCTTAACTCTCAGCTAAGATTCTCAAGCCTATACCTTTTCCATTACAAACACTACCGAGTTCGATTTCTGTCTCCACCCCAGCCTGTCTATTGCTTGTCGCTTCTAACGTTCTTCTCCCTGGTCTTAAGCACTCTGTCCTGTACAGTATGGTCATACCTTCCGTTAGTAGACCACGCCTCCCTGGAAAGTCTGAAAAAATTCTGGAAATGAGACCTGAGCTGCCAGTTAGTCGGAATTTGGGAGATAAATATGCAGTGTAATGGAGAAGGAACAATTTAAATACTGGATATATATGGATAAATGATGCAGTGTGACATGGGCGGGGATTTTCCACTCCCGTCTTGGCAATGGGAGCATAAAATCTCGTCTTTTATGTCAGTGGAAAATCATGTTGCGATTGCACCTTCCTTCTACCCCACCCCCATCCCGATAACGGGTTGCTCACAGCAGGAACTTCATTCCCATTCATTTGCATCCCTTTGCATCAAGGCATAGATTATAGATTATAAGAACAGGGAGGTAATGTTGGAACTGTACAGGACTTTAGTTAGGCCACAGCTGGAGTACTGTGTTCAGTTCTGGCCACCGCACTATAGGGAGTGTCTTGTTTGTTGCTGTTTGTCACTGTTTGCTGAGTTGTAACTATATGGATTGAAACAGTCACTCGCTGGTACCATGTCTTGTTATGCTCTTGGCGTAGCATAAGCTGCTTCCTTGATGTTCACTCTGACAAAGGAAGGTTCAGACGTGGAAATAACTTCAACACGTTTATTAAACTATTTACAATTCTCCGACTCGGATTTGCCTCTACTGTTAATCCTTCTATAGCTACTCAGACTGACGAACCAGTCTACTACAATCCACGTGGTGGGTATGATGTTCAATCAACCCTGTGTCTGTACTCACTGGAAAGAGGAAGATCATGTGTGCTGTGTCCTTATATATGGGTTGGTGTAATACCCCTCTGTGGTAGTGTCACCTCTGTGTGTATCGTGAATGCCCATTGGTCGAGTCCTATCTTACTGACCTATTGGTTGAGTGTCTGTGTGTCATGTCTCTGGTGCTCCCTCTAGTGTCTAGCTAGTCTACGTGTACTTACATTAACCCCTTGTAAGGATGCGATTGCGCCAAAGAGGGTGCAGAGGAGATTAACCAGGATGTTGTCTGGAGCCTTTCAACTATCAAGAGAGGCTGGATAAGCTGGTGTTGTTGTTTCTTTAGAACAGAGAAGGCTGAGTGGGGACCTGATGGAGGTGTGTAAGATTATGAGGGGTATGGACAGAGTGGATAGGAAGCAGCTGTTCCCTTTAGTTGATGGGTCGCTAATGATGTTGCATAATTTGAAAATGAGGTTCAGAGGGGATTTCAGAAAAAAGATTTTCACCCAGAGGGTAGTGGGAGTCTGGAATGCATTGCCTGGGAGGGTATTGTTATTTACAGCACAGAAAGAGGCCATTGGGCCCATCATGTCCGCACCAGCTCCCAAAAGAGCTGCCCAGCTAGTTCCATTCTCCAGCCCCATCTCCACAATCCTCTAAATTCATCACTTTCAAATATATATCCAGCTCTCTTTTGAAACCTCCTATGGAATCCAGCCCCACCGCTCTCCCAGACAGCGCATTCCAAACCCCAACAACTCTCTAAGTAAAGACGTTTCTCCTCATCTCACTCCGAGCTCTCTTGCTGACCACCTTGAAATTGTGACCCCTGGTCACTGACATGCCAACTGGCGGAAACAGAACATCCTTCTTCACCCTGTCAAAATTGTTCAGAATTTTGAACACCTCAGTAAGGTCGCCTCTTAATCTTCTCTGCCCCATGGAGAACAAGCCCAATTTCTCCAATCTTTCCCTGTATCTAAAATTCCTCATCCCTGGTATCATTCTAGTAAATCTCATCTGCAGTCTCTCCAGGGCTTTAACATCCTTCCTGAAATAAGGTGCCCAGAACTGAACACAATGTTCCAAATGTGGTCTGACCAATGATTTGTAGAGGTGCAGCATCACTTCCTTGCTTTTATACTCTGTGCCTCTATTTATAAATCCAAGGATGCTATAAGCCGTCTTAAACTGTTTCAACTTGTCTGGCCACCTTCAGAGAATTATGCACTTGAACCCCGAGGTCCCTCTGCTCCTGTATATCCCCTCAAAGTTGTACCGTTGAGCCGAAAACGTCTCCCCGTGTTTCTTCTAGCAAAATGCATTTTGCTGCATTGACGTTCATCTGCCAGGTGTCTTATAGAATATCGTGGGATTTTCCCTACTTTTACCAGCCAGAACTTTCTCATATACCCTCTTTGCTCTCCTAATAATTGTTTTCTTAAATCCATCCTGCACTTCCTGTTCTCCACTAACGTCTCTGCTGATTTGTTCCCCTTGTACTTGCTGAAAGCCTCTCTTTTCCTTCTCATCGCATCCTGAATATCTCTGGTCATCCATGGTTCTCTGGGTTTGTTACTCCTTCCTATCACCCTAAAGGGAATATGTTGGGCCTGTACCCTCCCCATTTCCTTTATGAATGCCCCCCCACTGTTCTGTCGATTTCCCCACAAGTAACTCTTCCCAGTCTAGTTTGACCAGATCCAGACCTGTTTTCCTAAAATCCGCTCTCCCCAAATCATTTTTTGCAAATTGTCAATTCCTTTGTCCGTAACCAGGGAGGCACGGCGGCACAGTGGTTAGCACTGCTGCCTCGCAGCTCCAGGGTCCCAGGTTCAATTCTGGCCCGGGTGACTGTCTGTTTGGAGTTTGCATTGTGCCATCCCTGTTGGACCCTCCTCATATTGACCTAAAAAGTTCTCCTGTGTACATTTTAAGAGCTCCAATCCAGCTAAACCCTTTCTTAAACACCATTTCAAATCCTTCAGTCCCCAGGGACTAATCCTGTATTCAGAGAAGCCTGGAAAATTTCTGTCAACGGCTCCACAATATGCTCCCTTCCCTCTTTCAGGGATCGAGGATGCATCCCATCCAGGCCTGGCAACCTCACTACCTGGAGTGCTGCCAGTCTTTGCAGCACCTTTTCTGTATCTGTCACTATACTGCACAGTTGCTCAACACTCACATTTTCAACTGGGCCATTGTCACCATCTTCTAATTTGGTAAAGACAAGCAAAATTCTCATTTAGTACCACTGCCATACCCTCCACTTCAGTGAGCAGTTTACACTGCTTGTCCCTTATGGGTCCTACTCTATCCTTCACTAATCTTTTACCATTAATGTGCTTATAGAACAGTTTGCTATTTGTTTTAGCACAGCCTGCCATCCTTTCCTCATGTTTCCTCTTAGCCTTCCTTGTTAGCTCTGTTGCTTCACAGTGCCAGGGACCTGAATTTGATTTCTGGCTTGGGTCACTGTCTGTGCGGAGTCTGCACGTTCTCTCCGTGTCTGCGTGGGTTTCCTCCGGGCGCTCCGGTTTCCTCCCACAAGTCTCGAAAGACGTGCTGTTAGGTGAATTGGACATTCTGAATTCTCCCTCAGTGTACCTGAACAGGCGCCGGAATGTGGCGACTGAGGGATTCACACAGTAACTTCAATGCAGTGTTAATGTAAGCCTACTTGTGGCATTAATAAAGATTATTGTTCCAGCCTTAGCCTCTCTCCAGCATTTTAATAATAATAATCTTTATTGTCACAAGTAGGCTTACATTAACACCGCAATGAAGTTAATGTGAAAATCCCCTAGTCGCCACACTCCAGCGCCTGTTCGGGTAAACAGAGGGAGAATTCAGAATGTCCAATTCACCTAACAGCACATCTTTTGGGACTTGTGGGAGGAAACCGGAGCACCCGGAGGAAACCCACGCAGACACGGAGAGAACGTGCAGACTCCGCACAGACAGTGACCCAAGCCGGGAATCGAAACTGGGACCCTGGCGCTGTGAAGCAACCGTGCTACCCACTGTGCTACCGGGCTGCCCGATTGATTATCGTTTGATACTTATTCAGCTCACTGTGGAAAATTATATTATTCACTTAAAGATCAAACAATCTAGTAAAATAACCTATTTTATTTTCCTTCTCTAGAATCTGGCCAAACAGGTTCAGGATGCTTTGGCAGATGCAAACAATGTGGCAGAGGAGACCATTTCATGTATAAAAACTGTACGTAGCTTTGCTAATGAGGAAAGCGAGGCACACATTTACAGTGAGCAGCTGAAGATAATGTATGATCTCAACAAGAAACAAGTTTTGGCATTGACCATTTTTACTTGGGGAAGCAGGGTAAGAAACAATTTATTGCATATTTGTTATCGAGTTAGTGCGATAGGTTTCACAAACTCAATATGGAATTATTGGTGAAAACAATATGTATATTCCCAGAAGAAATGATACACAGCAACCTGAGCTGAATCCTCCAGTCTTTGTAATCATGACCCCCCCGCCGGGTCGGAGAATCGCCCGGGGCCGGTGTCAATCCCGCCCCCGCCGTGTCCCGAATTCTCCGCCACCCGAGATTCGGCGGGGGCGGGAATCGCGCCGCGCTGGTCGGCGGGCCCCCCGTGGCGATTCTCCGGCCTGCGATGGGCCGAAGTCCTGCCACTGACAGGCCTTTCCCGCCGGCGTGGTGTAAACCACCTCTGGTACCGGCGGGATTGGCGGTGCGGGCCGGCGCCGGGGTCCTGGGTGGGGGGGCACGGGTTGATCTGACCCCGGGGGGTGCCTCCACGGTGGCCTGGCCCGCGATCGGGGCCCATCGATCGGCGGGCAGGCCTGTGCCGTGGGGGCACTCTTTTTCCTTCCGCCTTCGCCATGGTCTTCACCATGGCAGAGGCGGAAGAGACGCCCTCCCCTGCGTAGGCGCCGGGATGACGTCAGCAGCTGCTGATGCCCCGGCACATGCGCGGACTTACGCCGGCCGGCGAAGTCCTTTCGGCCCTGGCTGGCGTGGCGCCAAAGGCCGTTCACGCCAGCCGGCGGAGTGGGAACCACTCCGGCGAGGACCTAGACCCTCAATGTGAGGGCTTGGCCCGTAAAGGTGCGGAGACGTCCGCACCTTTGGGGCGGCCCGATGCCGGAGTGGTTCATGCCACTCCAACATGCCGGGACCCCCCGCCCTGCCGGGTAGGGGAGAATCCCGGCCCATGTATGTGACAGTACATGTACATGAGCACCAATTCCTTCTGAAAGTTCAGTTACTAAATTTCCCTTTGCAGCATTGAAATATGCAATTTTTCCACGGGTCCGAGGGGTCCTCAGCGGATGTTCGGAGGTAGCTTTCGAAGCAGGCTAGCCAGTGGTCAAAGCGGACGTAGTGTTGGCTGCTTGAGGGCTCAGCTGCAGACGATCAGGCTTGATGGGAAGATCCATCGTTTTAAAAATCTTTGCTCAATAAATTGATGCACTATCAATTACCACAAAGGCGGGAATAATCGAGGCTTTATTGAACGAGATGCTGTGCCTCCTGTAGCTGGAACCAGAATGGCTGCAGCACCGGCGAGCACACACACATGTATATGCCGTCTACTAGGCGGAGCCAGCAGGCAGTGATTTACCCATGTACCTCTATTATACGTGCCTTACCGTAATACATGTAATACTGCTAGTGGTGACTACCACACATTACAACCATTCAGTAATCCTGGTTGATGTCCTGCTGCATACAGGGAGTGAAGACTAAATGTATTCTTCAACTGGTATGGGATTTGAGGCCAGGCCATAACTCAATTATACTCCACAACTAATTCTATCCCCTGCTTTGTCACTATTTAAAATTAAACTGGGAATTTATTGTTAAATGGCAAAACTTGCAGCAATTTGGGAAGCAGAGAAATAGTGACAGTTAGAATAGGAGTTTCATTACTTAAGAACTGGAAGTGCAATGTTGTGGGGCGGGATTCTTCGTCGGCCGACACCAAAATCGGGAAACGGGATTGTTGCCATGCCGAAATCGCAGCAGGCGCTGATTTGACGCCCAAGTTGCAATTCCCCGTTGCCTCGACAGCAGCGTCAATGTGGTCCGGAACGCACGGACAGTAAACACTGTTTGCATATCGCTAGTGGGCCCGACCCGGGTTTCTCCGGGGCCCCCGCGATTCTCGCCTCCAATGGGCCGAATTCCCGGCAGCGCGGTTCACTTGTGCTTTTAAAAATCATAAAACCGGCATGGTGGCTGCTGAGGAAGAGAGAGGAGGTAGGACACAGAGAGGCGCGACTGCAGGCTTCCAGGCCGGACACTGACCGAGCTGGCTGGGGTGGGATGGGGGTTGGTGATGGGGAACGGGCTGTGTGGCTGGGTCGACACCCCACAGGACTGGAGTGGTGCCTAGGCAGAGACAGCATTGCTGTGGCCTGCAAGGCAACCATCTTACTGCGCACCCCGCCTATCTTGCCCCCTGGGTCTGTAGTGACACTAGCCGTATGGGTGCTCCCACCCCCGTGCCCCACCCTCCGCCATACCCCCCACCACTGAACCGGCCGCCATTCGCCGGTGGGCATCAGGTCGCTGACCCAGGGCAATGCCCACTGTAGCCCCTATGAGGGCGCCGGACAGGTACTGTGGTGTGTACCCCTGGCAAGGGTAGGCCCAGCAGATGGTACCCCTAGCAGGAGGGATTTGCGCCAGGACCAGAGTCCCCATGGTAGCAGGCACCTTCGGGGCTGGGGGGGGGATCATGCGGGGACAGAGCCCGCAGTTCTGCGGGGACAGAGCCCGGGTGGACCTGATAGGACACGGGGAGGGAGGGGGGGTACACACCATGTAAACATGTCGTTCACCCCATGCAGACAATGCATATTGGAATACAACCAGCAATGATGGCCTTCCTTCACTGGAGCCCTGGGGGTGGCCTTCCTTTGCTGGAGCCCTGGGGGTGGCCTTCCTTCGCTGGAGCCCTGGGGGTGGCCTTCCTTCGCTGGAGCCCTGGGGATGCCCTGAGGCTGTACAAGCTGGCGCTGCTCGAGGAGGATGAAGAAGCTGCAGGAGTGGAGGCTGCCCCAGAGGAACAGGAGGCAGCCGCCTAGGGTGGCGAGCCGGTCATCCACCTGGCCCAGAGGAGGTGGAGGTGCACAAGATGCGCTGCATGAGGCCACATGTATACAGGTACTGCCTGTCGTCTGAGGGCCTCCCGGTCCAGGCATGCTGTCGAAGACTCCAGCTAAGCAGGGAGACAGTGCGACATTTCTGCCAGATCCTGGCGCACCGCCCTGAGGAGGTCGTGCAGTTTCTTACGGCACTGCTGGCTGGTCCAGACGATGTTTCTGGTGACGCTGACCACCTCTGCCACCTACACCCAGGCACAGTGAACAGTGGTAGCTGGCAGCCTCCTTCCTGGGTTGGGGTACAGGGTGGCCAATGTCTCCTCCAACCCGTCAAAGAGGATCACCAGCTCAGCGTCTATGAGACGGGATGCCGCTCTCTGATGTGTTGGGTAAGCTGGGTCTGCGAGGACTGCGTTTACTGCAGCAGTGAGAGACAGGCTTCCAACACTTGAAGAAATGCAACTCGATTTTATTGATCAACTAACTATAATACATGCTTAACTGTGGGTTGACACTATGCTGACTTGACTGGAGGCCTGAGGCTAACCTGACCAGACTATCGTGCTACCACATGGCGTATATTCTAGTTGTTGCTCACCAGCTCTGACTGTCTCAGAGGCTGCATCCCAAGAGAGCGGGAAAACTAGTGCCCTTTGGCTTTATAGTGATCACCTGTCTGGTGATTGGCTGCTGTGTTCTGTGTGTTCATTGGTCATCCTGTGTGTCAATCAATGCCTGTCTGTGCACCATCATATACTTGTGTGTATATTATGACATCTCCCCCCTTTAAAAAAATGTGTATATGTCAATAAATAGTGAGTGTGTATGAGCCTAACTACAGAACATTACAGCGCAGTACAGGCCCTTCGGCCCTTGATGTTGCGCCGACCTGTGAAACCATTCTAAAGCCCATCTACACTATTCCCTTATCATCCATGTGTCTATCCAATGACCATTTGAATGCGTTTAGTGTTGGCGAGTCCACTACTGTTGCAGGCAGGGCATTCCATGCCCTTACTACTCTCTGAGTAAAGAACCTACCTCTGATATCTGTCCTATATCTATCTCCCCTCAATTTAAAGCTATGTCCCCCTCGTGCTAGACATCACCATCCAAGGAAAAAGGCTCTCACTGTCCACCCTATCTAATCCCCTGATCATCTTGTATGCCTCAATTAAGTCACATCTTAACCTTCTTCTCTTTAACAAAAACAGCCTCAAGTCCCTCAGCCTTCCCTCATAAGACCTTCCCTCCATACCAGGCAACATTCTGGTAAATCTCCTCTGCACCGTTTCCAATGCTTCCATATCCTTCCTATAATGCGGCGACCAGAATTGCACGCAATACTCCAAATGCGGCCGCACCAGAATTTTGTAAAGCTGCAACATGACCTCATGACTCCGAAACTCAATTCCTCTACCAATAAAAGCTAACACACCGCACGCCTTCTTAACAACCCTATCAACCTGGGTGGCAACTTTCAGGGATCTATGTACATGCACACCGAGATTAGGGGCAGCAGGGTAGCATGGTGGTTAGCATAAATGCTTCACAGCTCCAGGGTCCCAGGTTCGATTCCCGGCTGGGTCACTGTCTGTGTGGAGTCTGCACGTCCTCCCCCTGTGTGCGTGGGTTTCCTCCGGGTGCTCCGGTTTCCTCCCACAGTCCAAAGATGTGCGGGTTAGGGGGATTGGCCATGCTAAATTGCCCGTAGTGTCCTAATAAAAGTAAGGTTAAGGGGGGGGTTGTTGGGTTACGGGTATAGGGTGGATACGTGGGTTTGAGTGGGGTGATCATGGCTCGGCACAACATTGAGGGCCGAAGGGCCTGTTCTGTGCTGTACTGTTCTATGTTCTATCTCTCTGCTCATCCACACTACCAAGAATCTTACCATTAGCCCAGTACTCTGTCTTCCTGTTATTCCTATCAAAATGAATCACCTCACACTTTTCTGCATTAAACTCCATTTGCCACCTCTCAGCCCAGCTCTGCAGCTTATCTATGTCCCTCTGTAACTTGTAACATCCTTCCGTACTGTCCACAACTCCACCGACTTTAGAGTAATCTGCAAAATTACTCACCGATCCTTCTACGCCCATCTCCAGGTCATTTATAAAAATGACAAACAGCAGTGGCCCCAAAACAGATCCTTGTGGCACACCACTAGTAACTGGACACCAGTCAGAGCATTTCCCATCAACCACCACTCTTTGTCTTCTATCAGCCAGCCAATTTCTGATCCAAACTGCTAAATCACCCTGAATCCCATGCCTCTGTATTTTCTGCAATAGCCTACCGTGGGGAACCTTATCAAACGCTTTACTGAAATCCATATACACCACATCAACTGCTTTACCCTCATCCACCTGTTTGGTCACCTTCTCAAAGAACTCAATAAGGTTTGTGAGGCACGACCTACCCTTCACAAAACCGTGTTGACTATCTCTAATCAAATTATTCCTTTCCAGATGATTATACATCCTATCTCTTATAAACCTTTCCAAGACTTTGCCCACAACAGAAGTAAGGCTCACTGGTCTATAGTTACCGGGGTTGTCTCTACTCCACTTCTTGAACAACAGGACAACATTTGCTATCCTCCAGTCTTCTGGCACTATTCCTGTAGACAAAGATGACTTAAAGATCAAAGCCAAAGGCTCAGCAATCTCCTCCCTAGCTTCCCAGAGAATCCTAGGACAAATCCCATCCGGCCCAGGGGACTTATCTATTTTCACTCTTTCCAGAATTGCTAACACCCTCCTTATAAACCTCAAGCCCGTCTAGTCTAATAGCCTGTATTCATTTAGCACCTCTCCTATCTCCTCGGACTCCATGCACAACTTCCCACTACTGTCCTTGACTGGCCCTACTCTTACCCTAGTCATTCTTTTATTCCTGACATATCTATAGAAAGCTTTCAGGTTATTCTTGATCCTACCTGCCAAAGACTTGTCATGTCCCCTCCTGGCTCATTTTAGCTCTCTCTTTAGGGCCTTCCTAGCTAACTTGTAACTCTAGAGCGCCCAAACTTAACCTTCACGTCTCATCTTTACATAAGCCTCCTTCTTCCTCTTGACAAGTGTTTCAACTACTTTAGTAAACCACGGTTCCCTCGCTCGACCACTTCCTCCCTGCCTGACAGGTACATACTTATCAAGGACACGCAGTAGCTATTCCTTGAACAAGCTCCACATTTCCATTATGCCCATCCCCTGCAGTTTCCCTCCCCATCCGATGCATCCTAAGTCTTGCCTCATTGCATCATAATTGCCTTTCCCCCAGCTATATTGCCCTGCGGTATATTGCTATCCCTTTCCATCGCTAAAGTAAATGTAATTGACTTGTGGTCACTATCACCAAAGTGCTCACCTACCTCCAAATCTAACACCTGTCCTGGTTCATTACCCAGTACCAAATCCAATATGGTTTCGCCTCTCATTGGCCTATCTACATACTGTGTCAGGAAACCCTCCTGCACACATTGGACAAAAACGGATCCATCTAAAGTACTCGAACTATAGCGTTTCCAGTCAATATTTGGAAAGTTAAAGTCCCCCATAATAACTACCGTGTTACTTTCGCTCCTATCCAGAATCATCTTTGCAATCCTTTCCTCTACATCTCTGAAACTTTTCAGAGGCCTATAGAAAAGCCCTAACAGGGTGACCTCTCCTTTCCTGTTTCTAACCTCAGCCCATACTAACTCAGTAGACGAGTCATCATCAAACGTCCTTTCTGCCACCGTAATACTGTCCTTGACTAACAATGCCACCCCTCCCCCTCTTTTACCACCTTCCCTGAGCTCACTGAAATATCTAAACCCCAGTACCTGCAACAACCATTCCTGCCCCTGCTCTATCCGTGTCTCTGAAATAGCCACAACATCGAAGTCCCAGGTACCAACCCATGCCGCAAGTTCACCCACCTTATTCCGGATGCTCCTGGCATTGAAGTAGACACACTTTAAACCACCTTCCTGCCTGCCAGTACAGTCCTGCAACTTTGAAACCTTACTCGTGACCTCACTACTCTCAACCTCCTGTATACTGGAGCTACAATTCAGGTTCCCAATCCCCTGCTGAACTAGTTTAAACCCTCCCGAAGAACATTGGTAAATTTCCCCCCCAGGATATTGGTACCCCTCTGGTCCAGGTGTAGACCATCCCGTTTGTAGAGGTCCCACCTACCCCAGAATGACCCCCAATTATCCAGGAATCTGAAACCCTCCCTCCTGCACCATCCCTGTAGCCACATGTTCAACTGCTCTCTCTCCCTATTCCTCGTCTCACTAGCACGTGGCACAGGTAACAACCCAGAGATAATAACTCTGTTTGTCCTAGATCTAAGTTTCCACTCTAGCTCCTTGAATTCCTGCCTTACATCCCTATCACTTTTCCTACCTATGTCATTGGTACCTATGTGGGCCACGACTTGGGGCTGCTCCCCCTCCCCCTTAAGGATCCCGAAAACACGATCCGAGACATCGCGGACCCTGGCACCTGGAGGCAACACACCAACCGCGAGTCTCTCTCGTTCCCACAGAATCTCCTATCTATCCCCCTAACTATGGAGTCTCCAATGCCTAATGCTCTACTCCTCTCCCCCTTCCCTTCTGAGCAACAGGGACAGACTCTGTGCCAGAGACCTGTACCCCATGGCTTACCCCTGGTACGTTTCACCCCTCCCAACAGTATCCAAAGCGGTATACTTGTTACTAAGGGGAAGGACCACAGGGGATCCCTGTACTGACTGCTTCCTCCCAGCCCCTCACCATCACCCTTCTATCTTTATTCTTTGGAGTAACTACATCCCTGAAGCTTCTATCTATGACCACCTCTGCCTCCCGAATGATCCGAAGTTCATCCAGCTCCAGCTCCAGTTGCCTAACGCGGTTTCTGAGGAGCTGGAGTTGGGTGCACTTCCCACAGATGAAATCAGCAGGGACACTGACGGCGTCCCTCACCTCAAACATTCTGCAGGAGGAACATTGCACTGCCTTCCCTGACATCACCTCTAGATAAAACAAGAAAAATAAAGGAAGAGCTTACCTGAAAGTCACTCAACCCCTTAGGTTCGAGGAGGTGGAAGGGTGGGGGACACTACAAGTGTAGTGTCTCGGGTTTAGCAACCGCCCAATTTATATACAGGTACTAACAAATCTTCCCAGAAATCCCCACGGTTGACTTCCTGCAGCTCTAAAGGTTAGTTTTTAAAGAGGTAAACTTGCCTTCCCGACAGGCCCCTGGACACTGCTCCCGCCGAAAATCTGGCAAAGTATGTGAGCGTATTTACATGAGTAGGAGCCTGACTATATACAAAATACGTGAACGTATTTACATGGGAAGGTGTCTCGTGCAGATAGAGTGCATACAACGAATTGGGAAGAAACAACATGTACAGACGCATAAACGAAGCACAAGGCAATGCAACATTCAGTCTATAAATTCAGTCTCTGTGGCGGGTGACGAATTCTGATTGACCACCTCAAGGGTGGGTCAGGGGCCGCCTGCACTGGAATGGGCGGAGCTGCATCATAGTAGAGGGTGGCAAAAGAAGCGGCAGATCGGTGACTTCTTGGAAGGGTGTGTCCTGAGGAATCAGCAGGTGAGACGGGACATCACGTTCAGGTGGCGAGTGTGGAAGCAGCCGCAGTGCCCGCCTATTACGCCGAAGAAAGGAGCCATCATGCTGTGAACAAGGAATGATCTGGGGGCCACTTGCTTGACCACCACAGCTGTGGCAGACCAGCCACTATCAGGTAGCTGAACACGAACTCGGTCAGTAGGGACCAGAGCGGGGAGATCTGTGGCGTGAGCGTCATACTCCGACTTGCATTGGGCCCGAGATAGTTGCATTCTTTGCAGGACCGGAAAATTGTCAAGGTCCGGGATGTGGATAGCCGGCACCATCGTCTGTAGTGTGCGGTTCATTAGCAGCTGTGCTGGGGACAGGCCAGCGGACAAAGGAGTCGCCCTGTAGGCTAGCAGCGCCAGGTTAAAATCTGAACCTGAGTCAGCAGCTTTGCACAACAGTCTTTTAACAATGTGGACCCCCTTTTCAGCTTTCCTATTTAACTGGGGGTAGTGGGGGCTCGAAGTGATGTGCATGAAATTGTACTGCCGGGCAAAATCCGTCCACTCCTGACTGAAGAAGAACGGGCCATTATCAGTCATGACCGTAAGTGGAATGCCATGACGGGCAAAGGTCTCTTTGCACGCCCTGATGACTGTTGCTGATGTGAGGCCAGTCAGTCTGACCACCTCGGGGTAGTTAGAAAAATAGTCCACGATGAGGACGTAGTCCCGGCCCTTTGAGTGAAAGAGATCAATGTCAACCTTGGTCCATGGGGACGACACCAGTTCCTGCGGCTGCAAAGTCTCTTTCGGCTGAGCCGGCTGGAACCGTTGGCACGTTGGGCAATTGACGACAGTGTTGGCGATATCCTGGCCAATGTACTGCCTCTCGGGCTCGCCGGCGACACTTTTCCACCCCCAGGTGACCCTTGTGGAGTTGGCCGAGGACAAGCTCCCGCATACTATGTGGTATTACTATCCTGTCCAGTTTCATCAGTATACCATCGACCACTGCCAGATCGTCTTTTATATTGTAGAACTGTGGGCACTGGCCCTTTTGCCAACCATCTGTAAGATGGCGCATGACTCGTTGGAGTAGAGGATCCCTGGCCTTTTCATGACGAATCTGTACGACCCTTTCGTCAGTGGCCGGAAAGTTGGATGCGCAGAACTCAACATGGGCGTCGATCTGGCAGACGAAGTCCGAACGCTCACATGGCGTGGTGATGGAGCGAGAGAGTGCATCGGCCACAATGAGCTCCTTGCCCGGGGTGCAGACTACGTCGAAATCATAGTGTCGGAGTTTGAGTAGGATATGTTGTAGGTGTGGCGTCATATCGTTGAGGTCCTTCTGCATGATGTGAACCAGTGGCCTGTGGTCCGTTTCAACCGTAATCTTGGGGAGTCCATACACGTAATCATGGAATTTGTCAATCCCCATGAGGAGGCCCAGGCATTCTTTCTCGATTTGAGCACAGTGCTGCTCAGTAGGTGTCATGGCTCTAGATGCATATGCGACTGGGATTCGTCGCGCTGGAGGAGAACTGCCCGAATGCCAGCCTGGCTCGCGTCGGTGGAGATCTTTGTCTCCTTGGCAGGGTCGAAAAACGCCAGTACCGGGGCCTTGGTGAGTTTCGCCCTGAGCTCACGCCACTTTCACTCATGAGCGGGGAGCCACTGGAAGTCGGTGTTTTTCTTTACAAGATTGCGGAGAGCTGTGGTGAGCGATGCGAGGTTGGGGATAAACTTCCCAAGGAAGTTGACCACCCCCAGGAAGCGGAGGAACGCCTTCTTGTCCTCCGGTGTCTATATAGCGTTGATCGCCGACATCTTGTCTGCATCCGGCTGCACACCGAACTGCGAAATATGGTCGCCGAGGAACTTTATTTCTGCTTGACCGAACGAGCATTTGGCTCTGTTGAGTCGGAGGCCATGCTCGTGGATCCTCTGGAACACTCGATTGAGGCGATCGATATGTTCTTGCGGAGTCGTGGACCAGACAATGATGTCATCGACGTAGACCCGCACCCCCTCGATGCCGTCCATCATTTGCTCCATTATTTGGTGCAACACCTCTGAGACGGAGATGATGTCAAAGGGCATCCGGTTGTAACAATACCGACCAAACGGGGTGTTAAATGTGCAGATGCGTCCAGTTATATCTGCCAAAACCCCTTGGTGGCATCCAGCTTTGTGAAAAACTTGGC
Source organism: Scyliorhinus canicula (assembly GCF_902713615.1). Classification (NCBI taxonomy): domain Eukaryota; kingdom Metazoa; phylum Chordata; class Chondrichthyes; order Carcharhiniformes; family Scyliorhinidae; genus Scyliorhinus; species Scyliorhinus canicula. The sequence continues at coordinate 3,407,376 of NC_052146.1, forward strand.
GTGAGCCATTTCGCTGGTGAGCTCTTGACGCTTAGGGATAGGGTAGTGTTCCCTCATGATGTTACGGTTCAAATCTTTGGGGTAGATACAAATGCGCAGTTCCCCTGATGGTTTTTTGACACAAACCATAGAGCTAACCCAGTCCGTGAGTTCCGTGACTTTAGAAATGACGCCCTGGTCCTGTAGGTCTTGCAGCTGCCGTTTGAGGCGGTCCTTAAGGGGCGCCGGCACCCGACGCGGTACATGAACCACAGGTGTGGCATTCGGTTTCAGAGGAATCTTGTATGTGTACGGGAGTGTGCCCGTATCCTCGAAGACGCTGTGGTATCGTGCTATGATGTCATTTAATTGGATTTGGAAGTTGGCATCTGGTGAGGCTGATGCAGTGTACTTGAGAAGCTGGCAGGCTGATGGAAGAATGTTCGGCTTGACGTGGATGGTATCCAGGTCAGACTTCGAAATGAGGTTAGCTGAAGTGCCGGTGTCCAGCCTGAAGAGTATGCGAGATTTGTTGACCGTAAGGGTGGCACGCCACTTGTCGTCCGGATCAATGCTCATCACTGGGAGTGGTTTAGTCTTTTTTGCGGAAAGCATCGTATGCTTAGTGATGATGCCCACCCGGAATGGGGATGTGAGATCCTCGGTGTCGGGATCTGGAACCGTGTCGGAGTCGGAGTCTGCAACGGGTTGTTGCACTGAGCGGACGTTCCTGCGCTGCTGCTGGGATCGATGTGTGGTGGGCAGTTGAGCAGATCTGCACAGGGCTGCGTAGTGGCCAAGCTTGCCACACTGGAGACAGTGTTGAGATTTCGCGGGACATTGCCGCTTTAAGTGGGAGGAGCCACAGTTGTTGCACGTCATGGCGCCGACGTCAGGACGCTCCGTGCACCACCGAGCATGCGCGGTGCGGTCGAACGATGTGCCACCTGCGCAGTTCGGTCCTCAGCCTCGCCGTCCCCTCGGTTGTTGCGCGCATGCGCAGGAGTGTGGGAAAAGCGCGTGAAATGGCTGCCCTCATCCAGACTCAGGCCCTGGAGCTGTTTTACGGCCTGCACCCGCTCCGCATCGTGGGTGCCTTGCCGCGCTGTCTCTGCCGCCTTGATATGGGAGTACCGGTTATTAGCGTGCTCATGTAGGACGCAGGTCTCGATGGCGCTGGTGAGGGTGAGCTGCTTTAGTTTAAGGAGCTGCTGGTGAAGGGGGTTGGAGTGGACCCCGAAAACGATCTGGTCGCAGATCATGGAGTCAGAAGTGGAGTCGTAGTTGCAGGATTGCGCGAGGATACGGAGATGGATTAAGAAGGGCTGAAAAGTTCATCCTTACCCTGAAGCCTCTGCTGGAACACATAGCGTTCAAAACTCTCGTTGACTTCGATGTCACAGTGGCTGTCGAACTTCAGCAGGACAGTTTTGAACTTGGTCTTGTCCTCACCTTCAGCAAAGGTGAGGGAGTTAAAGATGTGGATAGCGTGGTCCCAGGCTGTAGAGAGGAAGAGAGCAATCTTCCTGGCATCCGATGCAGCTTCGAGGTCGGTGGCTTCAAGATACAGCTGGAACTTCTGCTTAAAAATCTTCCAGTTGGCACCGAGGTTGCCGGCGATGTGGAGCGGCGGGGGAGGGTGGACGCTGTCCATGTTACCGGATGGCTGATCGCTGGCCAAAGGCAGATTATCTCAAGGTAGGTCTATCAAACTGTAACATCACGCACTGGTACCATGATGTGTTGGGTAAGCTGAGTCTGCGAGGATTGCATTTACTGCAGCAGTGAGAGAGACAGGCTTCCAACACTTGAATAAATGCAACTCTATTTTATTGAACTCTTAACTATTATACATACTTTAACTGTGGGTTGACATTATGCTGAATTGACTGGGGATCTGAGGCTAGCCTGACCAGACAATCTTACTACCACATGGTGTTTGTTCTAGTTGTTGCTCACGAGCTCTGACTGTCAAGACAGCGGGAAAACTAGTGCCCTCTGGCTTTATAGTGGCCGTGTCCTGTCTGGTGATTGGCTGCTGTGTTCGGAGTGTTCATTGGTCACCCTGTGTGTCAATCAATGTCTGTCTGTGCACCATCATATACTTGTGTATGTTATGACAGCGCCCAGGCACAGTGAACGGTGGTAGCTGGCAGCCTCCTTCCTGGGCCGGGGTACAGGGTGGCCCGTCCCTCCTCCAATCGATTCCAGGAGAATCACCAGCTCGGCGTCTATGAGACGGGATGCCGCTCTCCTAGCTGCCATCTTGTTGGCTGCGATGATGTGTGTGGGGAGTGAGGTTTGTATTTCTGACTGCAGCTTGTCAGCCTCCTACGTGTCAATTGCGAATCCGGCACCGTTTCTCATTGGAATCGTTTGTGTTCTACGTGGCGTTGGTGCGAGCCCCTCCACAGTCACTGAATCAGTCCAGGTGCGGCACCAGTTTTGCTGTCATGGAACTCCATGAATCCTGACCCGGCATCGATACTTCGAGCGCGATTCAACGGAAACATTTCGAAGTGGTAGCGAGTGGGAATGACCGCGAGTTTCCTGGCGCTCGGCCCAGCGAGGCCGGCAACGCCTCCAAGGGCACCGATTGGGAGGAGGGGCTGCTGAGTGGCAGGCCGGATTCGTCCCATGGAGTGGCAACGGTGGATACCAGTTCCCTTGGGTTCCACCCTTCTGATGAGGCGTGTCTCGAGATCAGGATACGGGACAAGGTGGCACGGCCGTGTGTGCCGCTGACAAGTGAACCCATCGCTAGGGGCATCCAAGGCAATGGGACGAGGTAAACAGCTCCCGTATATGCCTCCACCGCTGATGTGCATCCTGGGGAAACACCGAGACACGACGATAAAGCTAGGAGGGCCAAGCACGTTGAGGATCACCAAGGACATCGGGGGAGGGTGCGTGGTGGGGTGAGGTAGGGGGTGGGAAGGGGGGGGGGGATGTTGGGGAAGCAGCACAACTGGGAGTGAGGTATTGTACAGCACATTGCACAACCATTATGATGTCTCTGTCACTTTCTTCCACAATGCAGGCTGTATGATGTGGGAGCTGGCTGATCCCATTGTGAGCGGCAGTGACCACATCTGCAGCAAGTGTTGGTTGCTGGAAGAACTCCGGATCAGAATTGATGATCTGGAGTCTGAGCTTCAAACTCTGCGCACATCCGGGAGGGGGAGAGTTACCTGGACGTTTTGCTTCAGGAGGCAGTCACACCCGGTAGATTAAGTAATTCAAATTCAGTAAGTGTTCAGGAAAAAACAGGGTGTGATTGTAAGTGAGGCAGGTCGGGGGATTCGGAGTTCAGGAGTGCAGGAGCCTCAGCCCTTGACCTTGTCCAACAGGTATGAGATTCTTGCTCCCTGTGCGGATGAGGAAAAGGGCTGTGGACAGGATGAGCCAGCTGACCATGGCACCATGGTGCAAAAGGCCATTCAAGAGGGGGGAGAAAAAAGACAAGTAGTTGTTATAGGGGATTTTATAATTAGAGGGACAGATAGTATCCTTTTCAAGCCGGATAGGGAGTCCCGCATGGTGTGTTGCCTGCCCGGTGCCAGGGTGCGGGACATCTCCGACCGGCTTGAAAGGATACTGGAGCGGGAGGGGGAGGATCCAGTTGTTGTGGTCCACGTTGGGACTAACAACATAGGCAAGGCTAGGGTGGAGGACCTGTTCGGGGACTATCAAGCACTAGGAATGAAATTGAAGAACAGGTCCTCGAGGGTCATAATCTCCGGATTACTGCCCGAGCCACGTGCTAATTGGCATAGGGATAAGAAAGTTAGGGAAGTAAACGCGTGGCTAAGGGATTGGTGTGGGAAAGAGGGATTCCATTTCATGGGGCATTGGCACCAGTTTTGGAACCGGGGGGATCTGTACTGTTGGGACGTTCTCCACCTGAACCGATCTGGAACCAGTGTTCTAGCGAAAAGGATAAATAGGGTGGTCAGTAGGACTTTAAACTTCTGAGTCGGGGGGAAGGGAAAGCGACAGGGAGTAGGGAGTTAAATGGAAGGATAAGCAGCAGGTTAGCATGTGTGCAGGTGGGTTTAAGTTCAAGGCAGACTAGGAATGAAGCAAAAAGGATAACTTAGGACATTTCATGATGTCCAATTTCTCTAATAATTATAAGAAAGTCAGCATTAAGGCATTTTACCTTAGATGTTTTTTTGAAAAATAAAGGAATTACGAGATATGGCGAGAATGCGGGTAAGTGTTTCTGAGACCACGAAAAGATCAGCCATGATCTTATAGAATGGCGGAGCAGGCTCGAAGGGCTGGACGGTCTACTTCTGCTCCTAGTTCTTATGTTCTTATGTTCTCCAGGTATCCCCCCTCCCCATGGCGCTCACCCACCCTCCGGCCGTGGACATGTCCCCGGAGCTGTGTCCCATCCCTTGGGCATTCGGATGTGTGCTGTTGCCTCATTTATGTTAAGTACCCAATAATTGACACTGAGGGGCCTCACGGTAGCATGGTGGTTAGCATCAATGCTTCACAGCTCCAGGGTCCCAGGTTCGATTCCCGGCTGGGTCACTGTCTGTGTGGAGTCTGCATGTCCTCCCTGTGTGTGCGTGGGTTTCCTCCGGGTGCTCCGGTTTCCTCCCACAGTCCAAAGATGTGCGGGTTAGGTGGATTGGCCATGCTAAATTGCCCATAGTGTAAGGTTAATGGGGGGATTGTTGGGTTACGGGTATACGGGTTACGTGGGTTTAAAGTAGGGTGATCATTGTTCGGCACAACATTGAGGGCCGAAGGGCCTGTTCTGTGCTGTACTGTTCTATGTTCTATATGTATATAGGCTTCAGGTGGCCTTTGTGTCAGGTGATGCGAAGATATCGTTTTGTGCAGGTCTGTTAAAGTGAAATAAAAGGTGTTTGTAAAAGGAGCAGTACCTTTGACTCTTTATACAACAGCAGCTAAACATTTAACACACGGGAACCCACTTGGCATGTGTCAAATGCTCACTTAACCACAATTGCCAATTCCCTATCAGCGATGGCCTTCAGCCGCGCAGCCAGAGGCCTCAGCAATTGCTATGAGTGATTGGTGGAGCAGATGGGCAGGGACAAGGATTGCCCCTGGAATAGGTCCACACAACCCAGGGGTTGGACTGGTGGTGCAGCGAGCAGTTGCCCCCCGGATGCTCCCCAGCACACACACAACCCTCCCATTGCAGCCCAACCCTGCGGACGGTCCCCCACCTCCAGCCGAGCTCTCCCCCCACTCCCCGCAGAGCACTGGGGTGGCATTCCCAGCGCCTCCGGGCACTTTGTCTGTGAGCAAAGATGGCTACTCACCTCCCCGGCTCCCCACAGAAGCCCTGCCGCCAGGTTCATGTTTTGCAAAAGGAGTACTAATCGGTGCTAGTGCGACCACTTGCTGGGGAGGCCATTGAATGATGGGAGGCCATTGGATTTGAGGTCACTCTCGTTGATTGTATGTAAATGGGGCTTAAGTGGTTGGTGGCACGTTAGCACACTGGTTAGCACTGTTGCTTCACAGTGGCAGGGTCCCAGGTTCGATTCCTGGCTTGGGTCACTGTCTGTGCGGAGTCTGCACGTTCGTCCCGTATCTGCGTGGGTTTCCTCCGGCTGCTCCGGTTTCCTCCCACAAGTCCCAAAAGCGGTGCTGTTAGGTGAATTGGACATTCTGAATTCTCCCTCTGTACCCGAACAGGCGCCGGAATGTGGCAACTAGGGGATTTTCACAGTAACTTCATTGCAATGTTAATGTAAGCCTACTTGTGACAAAGATTATTATTATAATTGATTTCTTGCCTCGCTATGGCAAGATCCCGATTTTTCCTACAGGAGCGGGCCGTTTGCATTGCAAACTGTTTGGCGCCCGGTGCAAATCTCGTTTTTGGCCTCTCCCGCTATTCACTTGCCTAACTACATTTGAGCGAGAGCTTAACGAGGCCGGTGAATCGCGCCCTTAGTCTTGGGAACGGAGAATCCCACCCCTGGTGCTACAGCTATTGGCTGAAGAGTATAATTGCAGTGTGACAAAGCTTACTTAGGCATTTAGCATAATAAATGTGGATCTAGACATTTATCATAAAATGCACACAGGGCTAAGATTTTCTAAACATGATTTAACAAATTTTGAGTTTATTTTGTGGCATTTCACCAACATATGGCAAAATGCGCCGGCCTCTGAGCAGCCCCATGGCAGGGATGTGCTGCCGGCGGGACTAGAATGCCGGCCGGCATGTCCACATTAACTCTTACCCATGTCCACATTAACCCTTACCAACTTTTACAGATGCACTATAGAGAGCATCCTATCGGGCTGCATCACAGCCTGGTATGGCAACTGCTCGGCCCAGGACCGCAAGGAACTTCAGAGAGTCGTGAACACCGCCCAGTCCATCAAACGAACCTGCCTCCCATCCATTGATTCCATCTACACCTCCCGCTGCCGGGGGAAAGCAGGCAGCATAATCAAGGATCCCTCCCACCCGGCTTACTCACTTTTCCAACTTCTTCCATCGGGCAGGAGATTCAGAAGTCTGAGAACACGGACGAACAGACTCAAAAACAGCTTCTTCCCCACTGTCACCAGACTCCTAAATGACCCTCTTATTGACTGACCTCATTAACACTACACCCTGTATGCTTCATCCGATGCCAATGCTTATGTAGTACATTGTATATATTGTGTTGCCCTATTATGTATTCTCATGTATTTTCTTGAATTCTGTTTAATTCCCTTTTCTTCCCATGTACTGAATGATCTGTTGAGCTGCTTGCAGAAAAATACTTTTCACTGTACCTCGGTACACGTGACAATAAACAAATCCAATCCAATCCAATCCAATAGAAGATCCCATCGGCGTGACCAGCCAAAAGATCTTGCCCATAGTCACTGTCATGGTGATGGAGCTGAGCAGCAATAACACACAATATGGGGGAAACAGGAGAAACACCTTCAGCAGCAAATCGACAGATTTTCTGATGCCTGTAAAGAGTTAGCTTTGAGCATTAGGAAGACAATGGAATAGTGTAGCTCAGATAGGCTTCAGATGGTTTCACAGGTCGGCGCAACATCGAAGGCCGAAGGGCCCATACTGCGCTGTAATGTTCTATGTTCTAATTGTCATGGTCCAGGATGTTGCCATGCTGCCATCTATCAGTATTGACATTGTGATGATGGAGGTTATTGATCATTTCGCATATCTAGGCTTCACAGTCACCAGCAATCTGTCACTTGATGCTGAAATCAACACACGCCTCAGAAAAGCTGTTTTTTCAAGCTGAGTAAGAGAGTGTGGAACCTGACTGAGGATACCAAACTACCAAACTTGAATCATCAGTGCATGCCTCTACATTGGGAAGACTTGGACAACATATGCCTGGCAGGATAAAAGGCTGAACAATTTCCCTGTCTCAGATATCTCCTCGGCACCTCTTGGCAGGACAACGTCACCAATTCCGAGGTCCTAGAGCCTGCTCATTCCATCGGGAGCCATTCATTGCGACCTTCATCGGAAGGGTGTCGGCCATATACCCAAAGACCTTCTGGATGGTGAACTAGCCACCAGGTCATGATCTTCTGGGTGTCCATATCTCTGCGACAAGGACACCTGCAATCAAAGTATGAATCTGGGGGATATTGACAATGACAACTGGGAGACAACAGCCGACGGCTGTGACCGCTGGATGCTGACCATTTGGAAGGGCATTGGAAGAGGAGAGCAAAAACGAAACTCAGCCGGCCATGAAGAGGGCCCAGGGAAAACAGAGGCCAGCGAATTAATGTAGAGGAGCAGAGAGATCTTGGGGTCTATGTTCATAGATCTTTGAAAGTTGCCACTCAAGTGGATAGAGCTGTGAAGAAGGCCTATGGTGTGCTAGCGTTCATTAGCAGAGGGATTGAATTTAAGAGCCATGAGGTGATGATGCAGCTGTACAAAACCTTGGTTAGGCCACATTTGGAGTACTGTGTACAGTTCTGGTCACCTCATTTTAGGAAGGATGCTGAAGCTTTGGAAAAGGTGCAAAGGAGATTTACCAGGATGTTGCCTGGAATGGAGAGTAGGTCTTACGAGGAAAGGTTGAGGGTGTTAGGCCTTTTCTCATTAGAACGGAGAAGGATGAGGGGGCGACTTGATAGAGGTTTATAAGATGATCAGGGGAATAGAGAGTAGACAGTCAGAGACTTTTCCCCCGGGTGGAACAAACCATTACAAGGGGACATAAATTTAAGGTAAATGGTGGAAGATATAGAGGGGATGTCAGAGGTACGTTCTTTACCCAGAGAGTAGTGGGGGCATGGAATGCACTGCCTGTGGAAGTAGTTGAGTCGGAAGCGTTAGGGACCTTCAAGCGGCTATTGGATAGGTACATGGATTAGGGTAGAATAATGGAGTGTAGATTAATTTCTTCTTAAGGGCAGCACAGTAGCATTGTGGATAGCACAATTGCTTCACAGCTCCAAGGTCCCAAGTTCGATTTTGACTTGGGTCACTGTCTGTGTGGAGTCTGCACATCCTCCCCGTGTGTGCATGGGTTTCCTCCGGGTACTCCGGTTTCCTCCCACAGTCCAAAGATATGCAAGTTGGGTGGATTGGCCGTGATAAATTGCCCTTAGTGTCCAAAATTAACCTAGGACAAAAGTTCGGCACAACATCGTGGGCCGAAGGGTCTGTTCTGTGCTGTATTTCTCTATCTATCTCTATCCTACACCTTCTCAGTTCACTGCCTTCCTATGCAGTAAATGTACAGAGACTGCCATGCCATTCCCGTACCAGCCTCCCCGAACAGGTGCCGGAATGTGGCGACATGGGGATTTTCACAGTAACTTCATTTGAAGCCTTCTTGTGACAATAAGCGATTTTCATTTCATTTTTTTCCCCCATTTTCAAGTGGTATCTAGCACAGAGCTGGCATCCATGTCACAAACCATTGCCATATGCGAGGGAGAATAGAAACAGAAAAACATGGAGCTGGTAAACTACTCGATCGGTGGGAACTGAGGCAGGTGCCTGATGTGTTGGGTAAGCTGGGTCTACGTGGACTGCGTTTGATGCAGTGTAGAGAGAGACAGGCTTCCAACACTTGAAGAAATGGAACACGATTTTATTGATTAACTAACTATAATACATGCTTAACTGTGGGTTGACACTATGCTGACTTGACTGGAGACCTGAGGCTAACCTGACCAGACTAACTGACTACCACATGGTGTTTGTACTAGTTGCTGCTCACGAGCTCTGACTGTCTCAGAGGCTGGATCCCCAGAGAGCGGGAAAACTAGTGCCCTCTGGCTTTATAGTGGTCGTGTCCTGTCTGATGATTGGCTGCTGTGTTCTGTGTGTTCACTGGTCATCCTGTGTGTCAATCACTGCCTGTCTGTGCACCATCATATACCTGGATATATATTATGACAGTGCCGAGGGGTGATGCAGGCAGATTATACTTTAAATCCAGTTATCCACTTTAGTTCCATAACCTGTTACACCTTTAGCTAACTAAATATCGGTCAATTTCAGTCTGGAAAGCATCAATTGTTAAAGTATCCACAGCATTTTGGAGAGAGAATGATGCTTACCTTAGTGCGAACACAACAAATGATAATTTCTGAAAATTAGAGTTGTGAAACATTTTTTCTTCAAGCCAGAGATTCAGCTAAGCTTTAGATTTTTAGAGGGATGATAGAGTGCATGCTTTTAAATTCGGATTTTGAGAACATTGAAAAGTAAGCATATGTTCCCTAACAAATGTGGAACAGGTTAGATATGTTTTAAAATGTGCCATGAGGTTATTAAATCCCAGCTCCAGGAAGATGGGCCGGGATTCTCACCTACCCGGCGGGGCGGGGGGTCCTGGCGTACCGCACCTTTAGGGGCTAGGCCCGCATCGGAGTGGCTCCCGCTCCGTTGGCCAGCGCCAACGGCCTTTGGCACCATGCCGACCAGCGTCAGGGCTGGCCGAAAGGCCTTCGCCGGTCGGCGTGAGTCCACGCATGCACCGGAGCGTCAGCGGCAGCTGACATCACCCCGGCGCATGCGCGGTGGAGGGGGCCATGGTGGAGGCCGTGCCCGAGGTCAGATCGCCCCGCGCCCCCACCAGGACCCCGGAGCCCGCTCGCGCCGCCTGCTCCCGCCGGCACCAGAGGAGGTTTAAACCACGTTGGCAGGAGAGGCCTAACAGCGGAAGGACTTCGGCCCATCGCGGGCCGGAGAATCACTGCGGGGAGCCCGCCGACCGGCACAGCGCGATTCCCACCCCCGTCAATTCCCGCATGGCGGAGAATTCCAGCCACGGCGGGATTTACGCCGGCCCCGGGCAATTCCCCGACCCTGCGGGGGGTGGGAGAATTCCGCCCATGGTTTTGGTTGATGAGGGTAAATCATCTCAGATCCAGGACATAATTGCAGCAATTTCTCAGGGTAGTGTCCTAGACTCCACTATCTTCAGCTGCTTTATCAATAACCTTCCTTCCTTCAGAAGTGGGATGTTCGCAGATGATTGCACAATGTTCAACACGCTTCGTGATTTCTCATAAACTGAAGCAGTCCATGTCACTCCAAAACAACCCTCTTATTTATGGACTGATCTGATTAACAGTACACTCTGTATGCTTCACCCGATGCCGGTGTCTATGTAGTTACATTATGTACCATGTGTTGCCCTAATATGCATTTTCTTTTTATTTTATTTTATTTTCATGAATTTAATGATATGTTGAGCTGCTCGCAGAAAAATACTTTTCACTGTACCTGGGAACACGTGACAATAAACCAATCCAATCCAATCACTGAATCCCCCACTACAAATATCGTGGGGGTGATCATTGACCAGTAACTGAACTGGACCAGTAATATAAATACTGTGGCTACAAGATCAGATCAGAGGCTGGAAATTCTGCGGTGAGTAACACACCTCCTGACTACCCAAAGCCTGTCGACCATCTACAAGGCACAAGTCAGGAGTGTAATGGAATACTCTCCACTTGCCTGGATGAGCGCAGCTCCAACAACACTCAAGACGCCCAACACCAATCAGGACAGAGCAGCTCCGCTTTTTTGGCACCCATCAATGAACTTAAACATTCACTCTCACCACCATAAATCACAGTGGCAGCCGTGTGTACCATCTACAAGATGCACTGCAGCAAATCACCATGGCCCCTTTGACAGCACCTTCCTAACCTGCAACCTCTTCCATCTAGAGCAGTGCATCTCAAACTATCTGATGTGGTGTACCGGCAGTTTTTTTTTTCAATGTGCCAGGGACCGGTAAGCGAAACAAGTCAATCCAGGATTACTGTCTCTTTCTTTTCTGGAAACACTCCAAGTACTGGCAGACGATGGCTCGAGTACCGGCACCGGTACGCGTACCACACTTTGATCTAGAGGACAACGGCAGCAGTCATGGAACACTGTCACCTGCAAGTTCCCCTCGAAGCCACAAACCATCTTGACTTGGAAATATATCGTTGTTCCTTCACTTTAGCTAGATCGTTCACTGAAACTCCCTTCCTAACAGCCTGTGGGTGTACCTAGACCACATGGACAGCAGTGGTCCAAGAAGACAGCTCACCACCACCTTCTCTGGGGATGGGCAATAATTGTTGGGCTTGTCAGTGACACCCACATTCCATGACAGAGTAAAAATGGAGTGTACTCGAACCCAACTTTACCCCATTCCTAGTGACTTTAATTTTGCCAGGGAACCTTAACGTTACCCAAATCAAATGCTGCCTTGGTGTCAAGGGGAGTCACTCGCTCCTACAATTAAAATGTCAGCCAGATTTCTGCTTTTATTCTTGTGTCTGTTCACTAATTGCACCTTTTCTCCCCAGTTTTTGCAGATTTTTCTCCAGGTCACCACTGTGTTTTATGGTGGGTACCTTGTCCTGATTGACAAAATAACATCCGGTGACCTAATCTCCTTCTTCCTTTATCAGGTGGTACTTACTGATGCTCTTCAGGTTAGCAATTTCACACCAAATAAATATTTTTAAACTTGGAAGAGAAACCAGACCTTGCATTAATTATAAACAGGCATTCTTTTTTATTTCAGAACATCAGCGTTACATTTACTGGGTTGATTCAATCAATTGGTGTGGCAGAAAAAATCTTTGATTGCATGGATAATGAATCAACCAGGAAAAAGAATGGAACGTTCATTCCAGAAACTCTGACGGGTGAAGTCACATTTAAGAATGTCACTTTTGCATACCCTGCCAGGCTGCAACACAAAATTCTCAATGTAAGTTGACCAAAGTGAAACTGAAACCATTTAGCTGTACATTGTTGCTGCTGAAGACAAAGGGATTGATTTTTCTCCTTGCCTCCTCACCAATATTAAGCCATAGAATCAGCGCAGTGCAGAAGGAAGACATTCGGCCCATCGAGTCTGCACCGACTCTGAAAGAGGACTCCATCCAAGCCCACTTCCCCGCCCTATCCCAATAACCCCTTACCCTAACCTGCAGCAGCACAGTAGCACAGTGGTTGGCACTGTGGCTACACAGCTCCAGGATCCCAGGTTCGATTCCTGGCTGGGCCACTATCTGTACGCAGTCTGCACATTCTCCGGGGTTTCCTCCGGGTGATCCGGTTTCCTCCCACTAGCCCCGAAAGACGTGCTGTTAGGTAATTTGGACATTCTGAATTCTCCCTCTGTGTACCCGAACAGGTGCCGGGATGTGGCGACTAGGGGCTTTTCACAGTAACTTCATTGCAATGTTGCCGATTTGTGACAATAAAGATAATTATTATTTTAGAAATCCCTGGGCACTAGGGGACAATTTTAGTACGGCCAATCCACTTAATCTGCACATCTTTGGACTGTGGGAGGAAATCGAAGCACCCGGAGGAAACCCCGCAGACACGGGGAGAACGTGCAGACTCCGCACAGACAGTGACCCAAGATCGGAATTCAAACCGGGCCTTGGCGCTGTGAGGCAGCAGTGCTAGCCACTGTGTCACCGTGCCAGTGTGTCCAACTAAAATTTTGCTAAAGACACCTACATATCTCTTGGGTGGGTTTATATCAGATGAGCAATTTGGAATGACCACTCTTTTACAGGAAGCTATGATGAAGGGCCCGCAGCAATGAAAATTCAGGGCAACATTTAGGTCCGCTATTAGAAGAATAATCTTTATTGTTAGTGCCACAAGTAGGCTTACATTAACACTGCAATGAAGTTACTGTGAAAAGCCCCTAGGCGCCTGTTCGGGTACACAGAGGGGGAATTCAGAATGTTCAAATTGCCTAACAAGCACGTCTTTCAGGACAGTTTGGGGAAACAGCAGACAATGGCGTTACAATTGGGTTAGGGGCCATTAATGTTCAAATAGAAATCAAAATGCCTCATTTTAACCAAACAAATCTATGCCACAGGATCTCACTTGTTTTAACCTAAACCAAAACCCAAACTTTATTTTATATTAAAGATTTAAGTTACTAACACCTGTTTTGTTTATCAACATAGTTTATAACTATATATGTTACGCATTCAGGTTTATTTCTTATTTGCCTCAACAATTCTCTTGTAAGTCACACCAATCTCGAAGTTATTTACCTCAGTAGGGGTTACCTCTCAGTATGCCATAGTCCTCTTCTAGAGAATTGTCCTCATCTACAGCTGTTCTCAAAGCTAAAACTTTAATTCAGCCTATTTGACTGTGGATGCTCGAGTCCCTTGTTCTGCTCACTTTTGCATTTCCAAGCTAATCTGCTTGTTGTTGCTTTTTTTGGGACACGGCTCGGTGATGACCACTTTAGATTCTTCCGCTAGTTTAAAACCAGGCAATCTTCCAGCCTCTATTCCTTCACAAAATTCAAACTGGGATTTAGCCTCACTGGCGTGGTTATGATACGGCAGGTGGCAATTGGTGGGCTGCCCAAATCCCAAAGGGAAACACGGACCAGCTATCACAATCGTTTGCAATTTGTATTTGAGAATGAGAAGGCATCTGCATTGAAGTCAGGACCAAGAATTTCAACCACTTTTTGGAGCTTTTAAATATTAAATCTAAATATTTACACTTAACAGTAGGTTTACAAACAGTTCCCAAAAGGTTTCTGCTCAGTTAAACTCAAAATTAAATACAATTTTTGGCAATAGTTCTTGTGGTGATATGCGCATAAATAGTCATATCTATTTATAACTGTAAATAGTTGCGCCATTGTATATATTTGTATATAACAGCACCAGTGTACATAGCCACTGACCAATACATGTGGGGACAGTTAAACCATCTGTGGAACCAGACACCCATACAGACATATATACCGGGGGGCGGACGAGACGCCAGCACTTGGTAGTAAGACGAACAATGGGACAGTAAACCCTTACCTTCACTGTAGCGTAGACAGAATTGTTTGTACATAAAAATGTATGGTTACCACCCAGCATGTCAAGAATAAATTCTTATATCAATCATATCTTTGTGTTCTATGTGTACCTTTATGATCAGGGGAGCAACAATTCTCACAGATTTTCTCTATACAAATTCCATTAAAATTTCCTCAAACATCCACTGTTGTAGCAGGGACTCTGAGGCTGACTGCAAGATGCTTTCTTCACAGTCTGTCGTCAGCACACATGCTCTTCAAGATCTCACAGCGCCAGATTCCCAGCTTGGGTCTCTGTGGAGTCTGCACGCTCTCCCCGTGTCTTCATGGGTTTCCTCCAGGTGCTCTGGTTTCCTCCCACAAGTCCCGAAAGACGCGCTGTTAGATAATTTGGACATTCTGAATTCTCCTTCTGTGTACCTGAACAGGCGCCGGAAAGTGGCGACTAGGGGCTTTTCACAGTAACTGCCATAATATACACACAAGTATATGTTGTTGCATAGACAGACACTGACTGACACACTGAACGACCAATCAACACACAGAACACAGCAGCCAATCACCAGACAGGATACGGCCACTATAAAGCCAGAGGGCACTAGTTTTCCCGCTCATTTGGGATGCAGCCTCTGAGACAGCCAGAGCCCGTGATCAGCAACACGAACATCTACCATGTGCTAGCAGTATAGTGTGGTCAGGTTAGCCGCAGGTCTCCAGTCAACCTAATATCGTGTCAACCCACAGTGCAAGTATGTTTAACAGCTCATAGTTAAATAAAATAGAGTTGTACTTCTACAAGTGTTGGTAGCCTGTCTCTCTCACTGCTCTGGTAAACACAGTCCTCGCAGGCCCAGCATACCCAACACATCATGGTACCAGGACGTGATGTTAGAGTTTGATGGACCTGACTTCCGGTTCGGCAACTCCCGCCAGGAACGGACCTTTGGGCTCTTTTTAGGGCCCCCAGCGACACTTTTTCAAAGGCTCCCGATGTGGGAAGGTGATAACAACATTCCCCCAGCGGTATATGGCCTGGACCAGGAGTGGGGCGAGTAAAATAGTGGTGGCAGCGCCAAACCAAAAACAGGGGAAGAGGCACAAGATGGCGGCCGGTGGAGACCTGGAGGCAGTGGGCGCAGCAGCAGCAGGAGACTCTCCAGCGCTGCTTCCGGGAGCACAAAGCGGAGCTGCTAGAGCCGTTGAAGGCTTCCATCAACATGCCGCTGGGGACTCAGACAGCCCAGGGGCTGGCAATCCGGGAGATCCGACAGCAGGCCTCTGAAAGAGAGGATGAGGCCTCAGCCCTCGAGGCAACGGTGGAGATGCACGAGGCGCTCCATAAAAAGTGGCAGGAGCGGTTCGAGGAGCTGGAGAACCAGTTGAGGCGAAAAAATTTGCGGATCTTGGGCCTCCCGGAGGGGCTGGAGGGGTCAGACCTGGGGGCCTACGTGGTCGTCCTGCTGAATTCGCTGATGGGAGCTAGGTCCTTCCAGGGGCCCCTGGAGCTGGAGGGGGCCCACAGAATTCTGGCAAGAAGGCACAAGCCAAATGAGCTGCCACGGGCGGTGTTGGTGCGGTTTCATCGGTTCGCTGACCGGGAGTGTGTGCTCAGGTGGGCCAAGAAGGAGCGGAGCAGCAGGTGGGAGAACACGGTGGTACGGATCTACCAGGACTGGAGTGCGGAGGTGGCTAAGTGGAGGGCCGGGTACAACCGGACGAAGGCGGTGCTACATTGAAAAGGAGTAAAGTTCGGCATGCTGCAGCCGGCGCGTTTGTGGGTCACCTACAGGGACCGGCACTTCTACTTCGAGTCCCCGGAGGAAGCGTGGGCCTTCGTGCAGGCCGAGAAGTTGGACTCAAACTGAGGGTTGGGTGCGGGGGACTCTGTGTAACTGTGTTATCTTTTGAGGGGGGGGTTTCTGTTTAATGTTGGTTCTGTGTTGTTTTCAGGGTGAGTGGGGCACTGTCTTTTTGCGTGGGCTCGGTGGATGGACTTGAGGAGGGGGGCAGACTGGCTGTGTGGGGAGCTGATGGTGGGAAGGAAGGCCGGGGCCCCGCGGGGGGATGGGGCCGACAATGGGTGTTGTTTTAGAGGTGGTGGGGCCGGACAGGAGGAAAGCGCGGGCTTTTTCCCGCGCTGAGGGCTAAGGTGGGCGGAGTCGGAGCTGGTAGCGTGGGCTTTTTCCCCGCGTGAGAGCGGGAGGGGGAGGCGGAGAGCCTGCTCGTGGGCACTGGGGAGGAGGGGCAGCCCCACGTTGGGGGGGGTCGGAGGAGTGGCGGGAGTAGCTGGGGTCAGCAGGAGTCAGCTGGCTTACGGGAGTACTTTGGAGGGAGTAACGCGGTTGGGGGGGGGGGGCCCTAGCTGGTGGGGGGGGGGGGGGGGGGGGGGGGGGGGGGGTACCGGTCTGCTGCTGGAATGGCCAGGGAGGAGCTGAAGTATGCAGAGGGGGTCGAGTTGGGGGTTTGCCGCCGTGGGAAATGGGCCGAGTGGGAGGCACGGGCCTGTGGCGGGCGGAGGAAGGGTTATGGCTAATCGGCGGGGGAGGGAGGCAGGGAGCCCCCTGATCCGGCTGATAACCTGGAAAGTGAGGGGACTGAACGGGCCGGTCAAACGAAGCGGCTGAAGGCGGACGTGGCCATGCTCCAGGAGACACATCTGAAGGTGGCGGACCAGGTTAGATTGAGGAAAAGATGGGTAGGCCAAGTGTTTCATTCAGGGCTGGATGCAAAAAATCGAGGAGGAGAGAGACCAGCGCCCGCTCTGGCGCTTGGATGTGGGGCTGTTGGCAGATGAGGAGGTGGACGGGCGGGTTCGAGGCGGTATCATCAGGTACCTGGAGGCTAATGATAATGGGGAGGTCCGAGTGGGCACGGTCTGGGAGGCACTGAAGGCGGTGGTCAGAGGGGAGTTGATCTCCATTCGAACCCATAGGGAGAGGAGGGAGCGGAGAGGGAGAGGTTGGTGGGGGAGCTGGTGAGGATGGACAGGAGATACGTGGAGGCTCCGGAGGAGGGATTGCTGGGGGAGCGGTGTAGTCTTCAGGCCAAGTTTGACCTGCTGACCACTAGAAAGGTGGAGGCTCAGTGGAGGAAGGCACAGGGAGCGGTGTATGAATATGGGGAGAAGGCGAGTAGGATGCTGGCGCATCAGCTCCGCAAGCAGGATGCGGCTAGGGAAATTGGTGGAGTCAAGGATAGGGGAGGAAATGTGGTGCAAAGGGGGGTAGACATCAATGGGGTCTTCAGAGACTTCTATGAGGAACTGTATCGGTCTGAACCCCCAGCGGAGGGGGGAGGGGGAATGGGGCGCTTCTTGGTCCGGCTGCGATTCCCGAGGGTGGAGGAGGGACAGGTTTGAGGGATTGGGGGCGCCGATTGAGCTCGAGGAGCTGGTCAAAGGGATTGGGAGCATGCAGTCGGGGAAGGCGCTGGAGCCAGATGGGTTCCCGGTCGAATTTTATAAAAAGTATGCAGACCTGTTGGGTCCCCTGTTGGTTAGGACCTTCAACGAGGCATGGGAGGGGGGAGGCTCTGCCCCTGACTATGTCCCGGGCGATGATTTCCCTGATCCTTAAGCGGGACAAGGACCCCCTGCAGTGTGGGTCATACAGGCTGATCTCGCTGTTAAATGTAGACGCCAAACTGATGGCGAAGATCTTGGCCACGAGGATGGAGGACTGTGTGCCATGGGTCATTCATGAGGATCAGACGGGGTTCGTGAAGGGGCGACAGCTGAACACCAACATACAGAAGCTCTTGAATGTTATAATGATGCCGGCGGTAGCGGGGGAAGTGGAGATAGTGGTGACGCTAGACGCGGAGAAGGCATTTGATAGGGTTGAGTGGGAGTACTTGTGGGAGGTGCTGGAAAGGTTTGGGTTTGGGGAGGGGTTTGTCAGATGGGTGAGGCTATTATATGAGGCCCCGATGGTGAGCGTGACCACGAATAGGAGGAGATCGGAGTATTTTCGGTTATATCGAGGGACGAGGCAGGGGTGTCCCCTGTCCCCCCCTGCTCTTTGCGTTAGCAATTGAACCCCTGGCCATGGCATTGTGGGAGTCGAGGAACTGGAGGGGACTGGCGCGAGGGGGGGAGGAGCACCGTGTGTCGCTCTACGGCGATGATTTATTGTTGTATCTGGCAGACCCGGTGGGGGGAATGCCGGAGGTGATGAAGATCCTTAGGGAATTTGGGGAGTTTTCAGGATACAAGCTCAACGTTGGGAAGAGCGAGCTGTTTGTCGTGCATCCGGGGGACCAGGAGGAGGGGATTGGTAGGCTCCCACTAAAAAGGGCGGAGAGGAGTTTTAGGTACTTGGGAGTCCAGGTGGCCAGGAGCTGGGGGGCCCTACACAAACTCAACCTTACAAGGCTGGTGGAGCAAATGGAGGAGGAGTTTAAAAGATGGGACATGTTGCCGCTGTCGCTGGCGGGCAGGGTGGAGTCCGTCAAGATGACGGTGCTCCCGAGGTTTTTGTTCCTGTTCCAGTGCCTTCCTATCCTTATCCCGAAGGCTTTTTTCAGGGGGGTCAACAGGAGCATTACGGGGTTTGTGTGGGCGCATGGAACACAGAGGGTGAGAAGGGTGTTCTTGGAACAGGGCAGGGATAGGGGGGGGCTGGCGCTGCCCAACTTCTGTGGGTACTATTGGGCTGCTAACGCAGCGATGGTGCGTAAGTGGGTGATGGACGGGGAGGGGGCAGCATGGAAGAGGATGGAGATGGCGTCCTGTGTGAGCACGTGCCTGGAGGCGCTGGTGATGGCGCCGCTGCCGCTCCCTCCGACGAGGTATACCACGAGCCCGGTGGTGGTGGCTACCCTCAAAATTTGGGGGCAATGGAGACGGCATAGGGGGAGGTGGGGGCCTCGATGAGGTCCCCGATACGGGGGAACCATCTGTTTGTCCCGGGGAATATTGACAGTGGGTTCCTGGGTTGGCACAGGGCGGGTATTAGGAGGTTGGGGGACCTGTTTTTAGATGGGAGGTCTGCGAGCCTGGGTGAGCTAGAGGGGAGGTTCGGGCTCCCCCCGGGAAACATCTTCAGATACATGCAGGTGAGGGCGTTTGCCAGGCGGCAGGTGATGGGGTTCCCGCTGTTGCCCCCGCATGGGGTCCAGGACAGGGTGCTCTTGGGGGTGTCGTTTGGAGAGGGGAAGATTTCGGAAATATACCACGTGATGCAGGAGATGGACGAGGCCTCGGTGGAGGAGCTAAAGGGTAAATGGGAAGAGGAGCTGGGTGAGGAGATTGAGGAGGGGACGTGGGCGGATGTTCTAGGAAGGGTGAACTCCTCCTCGTCTTGTGCGAGGCTCAGCCTCATACAGTTTAAGGTGCTGCATAGGGCTCAAGAAAAAATGAAAATCGCTTATTGTCACGAGTAGGATTCAATGAAGTTACTGTGAAAAGCCCCTAGTCGCCACATTCCGGCGCCTGTCCGGGGAGGCTGGTACGGGAATCGAACTGTGCTGCTGGCCTGCTTGATCTGCTTTCAAAGCCAGTGATTTAGCCCAGTGAGCTAAACCAGCCCCAATATGACCAGCCCTCATATGACCGGGATGAGGATGAGTCACTTCTTTGGGGGCGAGGACAGGTGTAATAGGTGCTCAGGGAGCCCAGCGAATCATGCCCATATGTTCTGGGCATGCCCAGCGCTGAGGGAATTTTGGAAGGGGGTAGCGAGCACGGTGTCGAAGGTGGTAGGATCCAGGGTCAAGCCAGGCTGGGGGCTCGCAATATTCAGCATTGCAGGGGAGCCGGGAGTGCAGGAGGCGAAAGAGGCCGGTGTTCTGGCCTTTGCGTCCCTAGTAGCCCGGCGGAGGATTCTTCTTCAGTGGAAGGATGCGAGGCCCCCAAGCGTGGAGGCCTGGATCAATGATACGGCGGGGTTTATCAAATTGGAAAGGATGAAATTTGCCCTAAGGTGATCAGTTCAGGGGTTTTTCAGGCGGTGGCAGCCTTTCCTTGATTTCCTAGCAGAACGATAGGGAAAGAGGCCAGCAGCCACCGACCTGGAAGCTGCCTCGGATGCCAGAAAAATTGCTCTCTTTTCTCCATGGCTGGGGACCACGCCATCCACATTTTTAACTCCCTCACATTCGCTGAAGGTGAGGACAAGTCCAAGTTCAAGACAGTCCTGCTCAAATTCGACAGCCACTGTGACATTGAAGTCAACAAAAGTTTTGAACGCTACATCTTTCAGCATCGTCTGCAGGGTAAAGATGAACCTTTTCAATCTTTCCTCACCCATCTTCGCATCCTCGCGCAATCCTGCGATTACGGCTCCACCTCCGATTCAATGATCCATGACCAGATCGTTTTCGGTGTGCACTTGGACCCCCTACGCCAGCAGCTCCTCAAAGTGAAACAGCTCACCCTGACTATAGCCATCGAAACCTGAGTTCTGCATGAGCATGCCACTAACCGATACTCGCACATTCAAGCGGCAGAGACGGCGCGGCAAGGCCACCACGATGCAGAGCGAGTGCAGGCTGTAAAACAGCTCCAGGGCCTGAGCCTGGATGACTGCAGCCATTTTGCACGCTTTTCCCGGGCTCCCGCGCATGCGCGCAATGACCGAGGGGACAGCGAGGCTGAAGACCGAATTGCGCAGGCGTGCATTACGTACGACCGCACCGCGCATGCGCGGTGGCGCACTGAGTGTTCTGACATCACGACGTGCAACAACTGTGACACTTAAAGCGGCAATGTCCCACAAAATCTCGACGCTGTCTCCAGTGTGGCAAGCTTGGCCACTACGCAGCCCTGTGCAGGTCTTCACAAACACCTGCCTCCTGTCGCTCGCACCAGCTACGCAGGGACGTCCAAACCGTACAACAACCGGTCACAGATTCCGACTCCGACATGGTTCCAGATCCTGACACCGAGGATCTCAAATCCCCATTCCGGGTGGTCATCATCACCAAGCACAATGTGCTTCAGAAGAAAAAAGCCAAAACCCTCCCAGTGATGAGCATTGATCCGGACGATGAGTGGTGTGCCACCCTCATGGTCAACAAATCTTGCATCCGATACAGGCTGGACACCGGCGCTTCAGCCAACCTCATTGCGCGGTCTGACCTTGACAGCCTCCACGTTAAGCCGACCATCCTGCCATTCGCCTGCCAGCTTCTCGACTACAATGGCAATACCATTGCTCATGCCAGCTCATGCCAGCTTGTGGTATCGCACCGTTCCTTAAAGGCCACCCTGCCCTTCGAGATTGTAGGGTCCACTAAAGCTTCCCTGCTCGGTGCTCAGGCGTGCAAGATCCTAAACCTCGACCAAAGGATTCACTCCATGTCACCCGCTGAGGCTTCAGCATCGCCAGACGCCGACAACTGAATAACATCATCACTCGATACCACAGCGTCTTCGAGGGTATGGGCACACTCCCGTACACGTACAAAATTCTTTTAAAACCGAATGCCATGCCTGTGGTTCATGCACCTTGCCGGGTGCCGGCGCCCCTCAAGGACCGCCTCAAGCAGCAGCTGCATGACCTCCAGGACCAGGGCGTCATATCTAAAGTAACGGAACCAACCGACTGGGTCAACTCCATGGTGTGTGTTAAGAAACCATCAGGAGAACTACGCATCTGCATCGACCCCAAAGATCTGAACCGTAACATCATGAGGGAACACTACCCTATCCCAAAGCGCGAAGAACTCACCTGCGAGACGGCTCGCGCCAAATTTTTCACAAAGCTGGACGCCTCCAAGGGATTCTGGCAGATGCAACTTGACGCATCCAGTCGGAAGCTCTGCACCTTTAACACCCCATTTGGCCGGTATTGTTACAACCGGATGCCGTTTGGCATCATCTCAGCCTCGGACGTGTTCCACCGAATAATGGAGCAAATGATGGCGGGCATCGAGGGGGTGCGGGTATACGTAGACGACATCATTGTCTGGTCTACCACCCCGCAGGAACACACTGATCGCCTCCAATGCGTCTTCCGGAGAATCCATGAGCATGGCCTCCGCCTCAACAAAGCCAAATGCCCCTTTGGTCAAACTGAAATAAAATTCCTCGGCGACCACATATCACAGTTTGGTGTGCAGCCGGATGCAGACAAGGTGTCGGCAATCAATGCCGTGAAGACACCGGAGGACAAGAAGTCGGTCCTCCACTTCCTGGGAATGGTCAACTTCCTGGGGAAGTTTATCCCCAACCTCGCATCTCACACCACGGCTCTCTGTAATCTAGTGAAGAAGACAACCAAATTCCAATGGCTCCCCGCTCACGAGCAAGAATGGCATGAACTCAGGGCGAAACTCACCTAGACCCGGTATTGGCATTCTTCGACCCTGCCAAGGAGACAAAGATCTCCACTGATGCGAGCCAGTCCGGCATTGGAGCAGTGCTCCTTCAAAGCGACGACTCTTCCTCATGGGCTCCAGTCGCATAAGCATCACGTGCAATGACGCCCACCGAGCAACGCTACGTGCAAATCGAAAAAGAGTGCCTGGGCCTCCTCACGGGAATTGTCACATTCCATGACTACGTATATGGACTCCCCAAATTTACGGTCGAAACGGACCACAGCCCACTGGTCAACATTATACAGAAGGACCTCAACAATATGACACCACGCCTGCAACGCATCCTCCTTAAACTCAGGTGGTATGACTTTGAACTGGTTTACACCGCGGGTAAGGAGCTCATCGTCGCCGATGCACTCTCCTGTTCCGTCACTACGCCCTGCGAGCCGTCGGGCTTTGTGTGCCAAATTGATGCACATGTTGAGTTCTGCGCATCTAACTTGCCCGCCACGGATGAACGACTCATCCAGATTCGCCGTGAAACAGCCGCGGATCCTTTGCTCCAACGCGTCATGTGCCATCTTACAGACAGATGGCTCAAGGGCCAATGCCCACAATTCTACAACATCAAAGATGACTTGGCAGTGATAGATGGAATTCTGTTAAAGTTGGACAGGATCGTCATTCTGCACAGCATGCGGGAGGTCATCCTTGAGGGTCACCTGGGGGTGGAGAAGTGCCGCCGGCGGGCCCGTGAGGCAGTGTACTGGCCTGGCATCAACCAGGACATCGCCAACGCCGTTCTCAACTGCCCAACATGCCAACAGTTCAAGCCTGCTCAGCCAAAAGAGACCTTGCAGCCACATGAACTGGTGTCGGCCCCATGGACCAAGGTTGGCATTGATTATTTTCCATGCACTAGGCCGGGACTATGTCCTCATTGTGGATTACTTCTGTAACTACTCAGAGGTAGTTAGGCTGCATGACCTTCACGTCGACAGCGGTCATCCGTGCGTGCAAGGAGACTTTTGCTTGCCATGGCATTCCACTCACGGTCATGTCTGATAATGGCCCGTGTTTTGCTAGTCAGGAGTGGTCCAACTTTGCCCGGCGGTATAATTTCATGCACGTCACCTCAAGTCCCCACTACCCCCAGTCGAATGGCAAAGCTGAAAAGGGGGTACACATTGTCAAATGACTCCTGTGCAAAGCGGCTGATGCGGGATTCGACTTTTACCTCGCACTACTTGCCTACAGGTCAACTCCTTTGTCCACTGGCCTGTCCCCAGCACAATTGTTAATGAACCGCACATTACAAACAACGGTGCCTGCAATACACGTCCCAGACCTGGACAACTTTCCGGTCCTGCGAAGAATGCAACTGTCTCGGGCCCAACACAAGTCGGCGTATGACACCCACGCCACAGATCTCCCTGCTCTCCTTCCTTTTTTAAAAAATAATTTTTATTGGAATTTTTTACAGAAAATATAAAATATAACAATGAAATGCAAAAAAATAACCCATAAAAACTGTAACACCCCCCAAACCGTAACAACGCATGTATCCCCTACCTCCCACCCCCCCAACCCCAATGAACAACAAGAGAACTTAAAAATAAATTAAAATTAAATAAACAAACATAGTCATCGTCCCCCCCCCCCCCCCCCCCCCCCCCCTTTTCCCTCCCCTCCCCCCCCCCCGGGTTGCTGCTGCTACTGTCCCAGTACCCTATCGTTGAGCCAGAAAGTCGAGGAAAGGTTGCCAACGCCTAAAGAACCCTTGTGTCGATCCTCTCAGGGCGAATTTGACCTTCTCTAGCTTAATAAAACCCGCCATGTCATTGATCCAGGTCTCCACGCTTGGGGGCCTCGCATCCTTCCATTGTAGCAAGATCCTTCGCCGGGCTACTAGGGACGCAAAGGCCAGCACACCGGCCTCTTTCGCCTCCTGCACTCCCGGCTCCACCCCAACCCCAAAAATCGCGTGTCCCCATCCTGGCTTGACCCTGGATCCCACCACCCTTGACACCGTCCTCGCCACCCCCTTCCAGAACTCCTCCAGTGCCGGGCATGCCCAGAACATATGGGCATGGTTCGCTGGACTCCCCGAGCACCTGACACACCTGTCTTCACCCCCAAAGAACCTACTCATCCTCGTCCCAGTCATGTGGGCCCGGTGCAGCACCTTGAATTGGATGAGGCTAAGCCGCGCACACGAGGAGGAAGAGTTAACCCTCTCCAGGGCATCAGCCCATGTCCCGTCTTCGATCTGTTCCCCCAGTTCCCCCTCCCACTTAGTTTTCAGCTCCTCTACTGACGCCTCCTCCACCTCCTGCATAACCTTGTAGATATCAGATATCTTCCCCTCTCCAACCCAGACCCCCAAAAGCACCCTGTCACTCACCCCCCTCGCGGGAAGCGAAGGGAATCCCTCCACCTGCCGTCTAGCAAATGCCTTTACCTGCAGATATCTGAACATGTTTCCCGGGGGGAGCCCAAATTTATCCTCCAACTCCCCCAGGCTCGCAAACCTCCCATCAATAAACAGGTCCCTCAGCTGTCTGATGCCCGCTCTGTGCCAACCCTGAAATCCCCCATCTATGTTCCCCGGGACGAACCGATGGTTCCTGCTCTCGTTCCTGATGACCAGGTTTGTGTACAACTTCCTGAAGGTGGCTGGTCTGCTGCCGCTGTGGTAATCAAGCAAGTGGCCCTCAGGTTGTTTCTGGTTCGAATCCAGGATGGCTCTTTTCTTTGCCGAAATAGGAGGGCACTGCGGCTCTGGAACTGTGGAACTAACACATTAGCAACTGGCCACATGTGGCTAATTGGGAATTCAGATAAATTTCTGAAGAGTAAATAAAAAAATGAACAATGGGCATTTTTAGTGGGTCTGTCACATAGCAGAAGAATGTGACCTTGTTGCACATTTGTTGGTAAAACAGTAAGTTAGTGTTTTAATTCTGTGGTTGGTGGGAATTGTCATCAGTAAATATGGACGCATGAAGTGTATTTATGTGTTAAAAACTGAAAATGCTGGAAATGCTCAGCAGGTGTGACAGCACCTGCGGAGATAAACAGTTACTGTTTCAGATGGATGGCCTTTCATTTTGTGTGTTTAGCGCAAGTGGCTAAAGTGGTTAATACTTTAGAAGTCTTAACTTTGTTTGTTTTTGGTAAACAAGAATCAAGCGTATGTTGCTTTTTACAGAATGCATCTTTCACACTAAATCCTGGTGAAATTACAGCTATAGTGGGTGTATCAGGGAGTGGGAAGAGTTCTTGTGTGCAGCTGATGGAGAATTTGTACAACCCACAGGCTGGTGAAATTTTATTGGATGGCCACCCAATTCAAGATTATGATTATAAATATCTTCACTCCAAGGTAGGTGTTAACATTTGATTACCAATCTTTTTAATGTCCAGCCTGGCATTAATAATTATATATCACGGGTAGAAATTTGCACTTAGTGCACAGAGTACTGGCTGAGGCGAATAAACTGGTGCGTAGCTCTCCGGCTCCACTACTGAATTTTCTCTCCAGGTATTATGGAACTCCCCGCACAGAAAACCTGGAGATCTGGTTTTCACTGTCACATAGAGCCATGGAAAATAGGTGCCAGCAAAGCCGGCAGCAGCACTGCCAGGGTGGCAGTGTCAGGGTGCCCGGGAGGCACTGCCAAGGGTTAGGGCCTGAGGGTGGGTCTAAAGGATGGGTTGGGTGGGGGGTGCAGGGCGGTTATGAGGAGCCCTTTGACGTTTGGGGGCGGGTGAAGGATGGGGCTCCTGGAAGGGGGGTTCCGAAAGGGTGCATGAAACAGCCTGAAAAGGGAAGCCTCACTGACCCCACAGTGGGGTGTCATCACTTGGGGGTGTGTGGGGTAATGCCCATATGTGTGGGGGTTACCATTGTCCATGGTAGGGAGACAAGCCCTCTTACAGATTGGGGCACCCTTTCAAAGTGGCGGGCCGATCACTGAGTTCAGTGTGAGGAGTGGAGTGCTTATCTGCAGCTACGACTTGTCAGGCTCTCGAGTGGCATTCCCGACCCCAGAGAATCACACGCCGGCGTGCGTTGGAATTGCACTAGTTCTATGTGACGAGAGTGTTGGCCCATTAGCGTGTGCTAAATGGCGCCGGCAATCGCACCCCCATCGGGACCATGGAACCCCCCCCCCCCACTCAGTCCGGGTGTCAGTACTTAGACTCTCAAACAGAGAATTCCGCTCTATGTGTTTGTAATGAAAGGATATTATTTAATCCATTGTCATTTATGTAAATTCGTTGAGATAAACTTCCCATTTCTGTTCAGTATCTTTGTACATAATGTTTTGTTATGCTCTTGATGTAGCATAAGCTGCTTCCTTGATGTGCACTCTGACAAAGGAAGGTTCAGACTTGGAGATAGCTTTAACACATTTATTAAACTGTTAACAATTCTCCTACTTGGATTCGACTCTCCTGTTAATCCTGCTGTAGCTACTCAGACTGACGAACCAGTCTGCTACAATCCACGTGGTGGGTGTGATGTGTTTCAATCAACTCTGTGTACTCCACTGGAAAGAGGAAGATCATGTGTGCTGTGTCCTTATATATGGGTTGGTGTAATGCCCCCCTGTGGTAGTGTCACCTCTGTGTGTGTCTTGAATGCCCATTGGTCGTGTCCTATCTTACTGGCCTATTGGTTGAATGTCTGTGTCATGTCTCTAGTGCTCCCTCTAGTGTCTAGCTAGTCTAAGTGTATTACATTAGCCCTTGTGTATTTACAGTAATGCATATCACCAAACATAACATTTTGATAAACCTTTTCAAAAAAATTCTTGTTAAAGGTTGCAATGGTTGGTCAGGAGCCAGTGCTGTTTGCCCGATCAATACAAGAAAATATTTCGTATGGCCTGGAGGAGTGTTCCATCAATTCAATTGTGCAAGCAGCTCTGACTGCTCATGCACATGAATTTATAACTGAACTGAAAGATGGCTACAATACAGGTAAAACACATTAATTACAGGTGTTTATAACACTGGCGTGCTGATATATCAAATCTATAACAAACTCCTCCTTCAAAGAACATAAATATTTCATTTGGTCCACTTTTCATTTCATACTTACAGTAATGATCAGGTCTGCTCCTTTCTTACTCAAGGCTGGGACTTGATTTAAAATACCATAGAATCATACCGTACAGAAGAGGCCCTTTGGCCCATCAAACCTGCCCCTGGTGCGGGGGCAGAGAATGGGGCGTCAGACCCGCGACCGGATCCGATGTCTTCCCGCGACTCGCCGCTGACCAGAGAATCGCTGCAAGTCGTGCGCGCGGTCGACACGGCGCCGGTCGGGGGCCATTGAAAAAGGCCCCCGCGGCGATTCTCAGCCGGCAGCTGGCCGAGTTCCCGCCAGCGTGGTTCCCTCAAAGTTCCACCCGGCGGGCACTCGGAGTGGCGGCTGTGGACACAGTCTGGTGGGGGTGGCGGGGGTATCCGTCACCGGGGGGGGGGGGGGGGGGCCTCCAGGGACGGCCAGGGTTCCGATTGGGGATGACCGATCGGCGGCCGCGCGCGATCTGCGGGCGCCTTTATTGTTGGGGCCGACTTGAAGTGTGGGTCCGCCATTTGCGGGTGCCATGTTGCGCATGCGCAGACCCACGGCCGGAAGTGCAGGGCCCCGTATCGGCAGCCAGAGCTACGCAGACTACTCTGGCTCTGCAAGCCCCCTTCAAAATGGAGAATCACTCTGGACTTTCTCCAGGAAAGTCCAGAGTGATTGCTGCCCGTTTTCTCACGGGCGTGTGGGACATCGACCCATTTTCAGAGAATTCCGCCCCCTGCCTTTCATCTTAAAATCATGCCCCCTTGTTATCGACCCTTCAACTAAAGGGAACAGCAGCTTTCGATCCACCCTGTCCATGCCCCTCCAAATCTTAGAAACATAGAGATAGAAGCATGAGGAGGCCATTCGGACCTTCGAGCCTACTCCGCCATTCATTATGATCATGGCTGATCATCAAGTTCAATACCCTGATCCCTGCCTTCCCCCCCATATCCCTGAATCCCTTTAGTCCCAAGAGCTGTATCTAATTCCTTCCTGAAATTACACAATGTTTTGGCCCCAACTAATTTCTGTGGTAGTGAATTCCACAGATTCACCACTTTCTGGGTGAAGACATTTCTCCTAACCTCAGTCCCAAATGGTTTACCCCTTATCCTCAAACTATGACCCCTAGTTCTGGACTCCCCCACCATCAGGAACATTCTGTCCGAATCTACCCTATCTAATCCTGTTAGAATTTTGCAAGTTTCTATGAGATCCCCTCTCACTCTTCTAAACTCCAATGAATATAAGCGTGGGCAGCAGGGTAGCATGGTGGTTAGCATAAATGCTTCACAGCTCCAGGGTCCCAGGTTCAATTCCCGGCTGGGTCACTGTCTGTGTGGAGTCTGCAAGTCCTCCCCCTGTGTGCGTGGGTTTCCTCCGGGTGCTCCGGTTTCCTCCCACAGTCCAAAGATGTGCAGGTTAGGTGGATTGGCCAGGCTAAAATTGCCCGTAGTGTCCAAATAAAAAGTAAGGTTAAGGGGGGGGGGGTTGTTGGGTTACGGGTATAGGGTGGATACGTGGGTTTGAGTAGAGTGGTCATGGCTCGGCACAACATTGAGGGCCGAAGGGCCTGTTCTGTGCTGTACTGTTCTATGTTCTATAATCCTAACCGATTTAGTCTCTCCTCATATGACAGTCTCGCCATTCCAGGAATCAGCCTGGTAAACCTTCGCTGCGCTCCCTCCATAGCAAGAACATCCTTACTTAGATAAGGGCACCAAAACTGCACACAATACTCCAGATGTGACATCACCAATGCCTTATACATAAGACCATAAGACACAGGAGCAGGTAGGGGCCTTGAGTACGCCGCTTTTCATCCCCCCCACCCCCCAGCCAGATCCTCAGCACACCTTGTACCAAAGTTTGTCATTGCTGTCATTGGCACCCTCCACCATCCACAGATCATAAGGCCATAAGACATAGCAGCAGAATTAGGCCACTCGGCCCATCGAGTCTGCTCCGTCATTCAATCATGGCAGATATTTTCTCATCCCCATTCTCCTGCCTTCTCCCCATAACCCCTAATCCCCTTATTAATCAAGAACCTATCTATCTCTGTCTTAAAGACACTCAGTGAATTGGCCTCCACAGCCTTCTGCGGGAAAGAGTTCCACAGATTCACCACCCTCTGGCTGAAGAATTTCCTCCTTATTTCTGTTTTAAAGGATTGTTCCTTTAGTCTGAGATTGTGTCCTCTGGTTCTAGTTTTTCCTACAAGTGGAAACATCCTCTCCACGTCCACTCTATCCAGGCCTCGCAGTATCTTGTAAGTTTCAATAAGATCCCCCCTCATCCTTCTAAACTCCCAACGAGTACAGACCCAGAGTCCTCAACTGTTCCTCATACAACAAGTTCTTCATTCCAGGGATCATTCTTGTCAACCTCCTCTGGACCCTTTCCAAGGCCAGCACATTCTTCCTTAGATACAGGGCCCACAACTGCTCACAATACAGTTGCAGTAAAACATCTCTATTCCAATACTCAAATCCTCTCACAGCACGGTTCAATTCCCGTACAAGCCTCCCCGAACAGGCGTCGGAATGTGGCGACTAGCGGCTTTTCACAGTAACTTCATTTGATGGCTACTTGTGACAATAAGCGATTTTCATTTCATTTCATTGTTATTGAGTAGGCTTATTGCAAACAATGATACTTTCACGTGTTGCTAAAGCATCACCGGTGCTCTTTGGCCCGTCACTGTTTCAAAAGCTGTGAAGCTAAAGTTTAAGTTCTTCCAGTAACCTGAACAATACTGTATAGCTGTGTACCTGATTATAGCTATGTACCTGATTATTTCTGTTGGTGCCTGAAATAAATCTATACAGGGGAATGAACCCACCTCACAGCATGTAAAACATTAATTTAATTTCTGTCTAAGATTGCTTAAACTATTTTCTGCCTGCCTTAATCAGAGACTGGAGAGAAAGGCACAAAGCTGTCAGGCGGCCAGAAGCAGAGAGTTGCCATAGCTCGTGCATTAGTTCGTGATCCTCAGGTTTTACTACTGGATGAAGCTACCAGCGCATTGGATGGAGAAAATGAATATAACGTAAGCAAACATGACACTCATTGGTAACAACTTCTAACTTTTAACATAAAGAAATGTCATAAGGCACTTTACAAATAAATGCATGAAAAGGATATGCTGATTGAGGAAAGATTAAGAGAAACCAACAGCCACTACCATCTGTCTGGCACAAAACCCAGAAAAACATCTCAGGGTGATACCCAGAGACATTAGGAAAAAGATGGTTTCTAAACCAAAGAAGATAATCGGAGGGGCGACTGCAAAGTTTCTTTGAAAAGATTAGTTTTAAGGAAGGTCAAAAAGGAGGAGAAAGAATCAGATAGATTTTAGAAAGTCCTTTTGAGAACATAGGTTCCAGGCAGGAGGAAGCACGGTTGTCAATGGCAAGGTGGAGGATACACAAAGGCCTGAGTGGTGGAAATAGAACTCAGATGGGTCGAGGATGGGAAGGGGAGTGGAGAATGGGTCAGAGCTGTAGCACTGGAGAGAATTACAGAAAGAGGAAGGGGTGAGAAAACAGAGGGAATGAAACCTAAGGACGACATCTTAAAGTGTGAGGTGCGTATTGGGGGATTAGGAGCTGAAATGGATCTGCTAGCGTTGGAAAAATTAGCATGTGTGATGCAATTTAGGGAATGACAAACAATATTTTGGTTACACTTTATGGAGGGTGGATTGAAGGCCAGTCAGGAGACCGTTGGAATAGTCAGGTTTGGAGGTGATAAAGATATAATTGAACATTTAGGAGTAGATGGGTGGTGGTAGAAGCAGAGGTGGTTACATTATCCTATATTATACATCTAATTTAGTATACGGTGAGAAAATATGGGAACCAGAGAGGCAACAGTCCAGTTGTTGTGTGAATAATTAATAAAGAATATTTATTAACTTCAAAAGAAATCAAAACACGCTACAAGAAGGACTAAAATACACAACAATACATAAGTACACTGATGGCTATTCCCAAATAATATCCAATATTATATAACTCTATGAGCTAAATCCAGCAAATAGTTACCACGCACAGGTTATGTGGCCACGTTTGGGAAAACCGTCTTCAGTTTGAGCAAAGACAAAATCTGTTTGTTTCGGGTTTTGACCTTAACCAGCCTCCTGTTCAACAATAACTTGCTTTTGGGAGATTGTTTCTGCAGCTGGATGTGGCTGGTGGTAGCTGTGTCTGTGTTTTTCCCTGTCTCCCTTTTTTCTCAGACATGGAAATACCATTTTTCCCTTTGATGATAACCACCCTGTGAAGTTGGCGTTTTGCATATATGTCAATCTCCTTATCTCCATTTTGAAGTTTTCTACACTCCCATTGGTTTCCTCTGGTCACCGAGGTAAACACTTGTTTTTCTTGCTGATATGCTAGTTTGCATCTTTGGTCATCTATCTGTTTTAGTTTCTTTCATCCCAATTAAATTTTTTAATCTTAATTTTCCCCAATTCTTAACACACTGATTATGCATTATGAATAATTGATTCTATTGTTATTGTCCACTACCACCTTGGCAAACGAAAACAACCAAACAGTAGATATTTCTCTCAGTCAACTGATTTTTCTGCCCCTTTGTTTCCTAGTTCAGTAGCAATTGGGAGTACAATATTGCTCAAATAAATTAGTTAAATATCTTTTTGATTATGATATGAAATATAGAAATTGCTATGTGCATTTAAATGTGCCTGCAAATTAAATTCTAATTTAGTTCTATGCTAATTTACTTCAATGCTAATTTAAATTTCTATGCTGGGTTTCCACAATATTGATTTGTGCTCATCATTGATAAACATCTTCAGTACAGGAATATGAAATGATAGGGCTGATAAAATATGTTGCAGATATGTAACATAAACACATTCTAATTGTTGGTGAGAATTAAAAATCTACTCACTATTTTAGATCCTGCAAGAACTATCCAAGTTGAAGGAACGCTGCACCATCCTTATTGTAGCACACCGTTTGAGTACCGTGAAATATGCACAGAAAATAATTGTCATCAGCGAGGGTGTGATAGTGGAACGGGGGAGTCATGAAGAATTAATGCAGAGAAAAGGCACCTATTTCAGAATGGTAAAAATGCAAGTGCCTGCTTTAGAGTCTGACATTAATAATTCATCATGAATCCTTAAATTCAAATGAAGTTTGAATCATTGGAGAAAATGTTAACACTGAGACTAATAAATAAATGGAAATAAACAAAACTTTTGAAGTATGTGGGGGAATGTGTAGGATGTGAGGGAGATCTCCCCCTTGTTCAGAAAAGATGTGGAGATGCCAGCGTTGGACTGGGGTGGGTACAGTAAGAAGTCTTACAACACCAGGTTAAAGTCCAACAGGTTTGTTTCAAATCACTAGCTTTCCTCAGGTGATAAATGAGCTGCGCTCCGAAAGCTAGTGATTCGAAACAAACCTGTTGGAACTTTAACCTGGTGTTGGAAGACTTCTTATTATTCAGAAAAACAACATTGTAAATATTTGGGAAATACGTACTCTGTTTACTGTGTTTATGATGGGCAGTTAGCTGGCAGGATTAATCTGAATTTATGATCTCTAAAGGTCTAAATGTAATGAAAGAAGATTTTGCTTGGCCAAACAAAAGTAAAGTTCAGAATGAAACTGTGACTTTGTGAAGGAGGGTGCAGAACCTGACCTTAAAACAGATGAATTTTGCTTGTTTTCTCTTATATAATGTATGTATTCTTTAGGTCTCAATAGATCACTTACATTGCTTTGCAAATATAAATAAAATTTGTTGTGAAAGTTTACCCATGTGTCAAGGTGTTTTATTTTTGAATTATGACGATAATCAAATTCTTCAGTTGATAATGAGCAAGGAAGAATTCTTTGCCGCAGAAGGCTTATTGAAACTTAGAAGAAATTAAATGAAATGAAAATCACTTATTGTCACGAGTAGGCTTCAATGAACTTACTGTGAAAAGCCCCTAGTCGCCACATTCCGGCGCCTGTCTGGGGAGGCTGGTACGGGAATTGAACCGTGCTGCTGGCCTGCTTTCAAAGCCAGCAATTTAGCCCTGTGCTAAACCAGCCCCTGCGAGGCCTGGATAGAGTGTACGTGGCGAGGATGTTTCCACTTGTAGGAAAAACTAGAACCAGAGGACACAACCTCAGACTAAAGGGACGATCCTTTAAAACAGAGATGAAGAGGAATTTCTTCAGATAGAGGGTTGTGAATCTGTGGAACTCTTTGCCACAGAAGGCTGTGGAGGCCAAATCACTGAGTGTTTAAGACAGAGATAGATAGGTTCTTGATTAATAAGAGGATCAGAGGTTATGGGGAGAAGGCTGGAGAATGGGGGTGAGAATAATATCAGCCATGATTGAATGGCGGAGCAGACTTGATGGGCCGAGTGGCCTAATTCTGCTCCTATGTCTTATGGTCTAAGCTAAACACTTTCAATGATGAACACTCATGGAGATCTGGAGATGGGACTGGAGGCATGCCAGCAATTTCCCACTCGCGGCTGGCATACATCCACGTTATTTGGGGGGAGCTGTCTCGTTGACATATGGGGGTTGACAGCTAGTGCCTGTCAGTGGCAGGTAACCAATTCAATTGTCCGTTGAGGGCACGAATCAGAAACCAACTAGAATATCCCAGATGGCAGGCAGAATCCCCACTGAGGCCGAAGTCCAGCCGATGAACAGCGGATGCCTCCTGGCGGCAATCCGAGGGGCCATTGATACCCATTTAACTCAATGCACCACTGCAGCTACGATCGACAAGAGGGTCACAGTTACAGCTCCCCCTTCGCAATGACAGTACGGCGCTTCTGCCCACTTCTCAATTATTTTTAAAGTTTGAAAATTCGTCCGAGGGTGCCTTCTTCTTGAGGTGCCATTTCGTTGCCAACCATGCCTACATCTGATAGTGGGACTGCCAACCTTTCAATTACTGGAGGGGCTCTTTTTGGTTCTCCAGTCTCGGGAATCTGTCTACCATCCTTAATCTCCCAGAAATATTACGGAACCAAGGGGCTTGTGAAAATGGGGAACAGAAAGAAATGAATATTAATACAAAATTAATTGGGTTGAACATGATGCAATGTTGTCTTTCAAAATTCCATAGATTCTGGAAAGGTTCCTGCAGACAGGCAAGCAGCAAATGGAACACCACTTTCTTTTGATAACATATTTTTATTTAAATATTTCCATTTTAACAAATAAAGCAACAAAAACACAGGAATGGTTCAGTATAGCAAAAATGTCTCAACATACATAGATACAGAGCAATGTTTTCAGACTTTTTTCCCCCAGACCTATTTTTACCAACTGCCAACCTTCGCGACCCACGCCAGCCGATCTTTGTGATCCACGTCGGCCAACCTTTGTGACCCACGCTGCCCAAACTCCGCAACTGACTTTTCTGCTTACCTTTAATCCGACAGGTGTGCCTGCTTTGTCCTCAAGATCACACTTGCTTTGTCATTCAATGTTACATTTCTGCTCAGGGCTTCAGCCAATGATTTAGGTTTTGGCAGCGTCCTTTGTAAAAAAGTCAAGAGGTTTGTCCTTGAACTCGCCATGCTTAGTCTTGAAATGTTTTTGAAGTTTTGAGGCTTTAATCTTTCATTTACCAGTACTTCCCTGCACATAACACACATGGGCTTTGCATCCTAATTTGCATTGGCACAATTAATTAAGCCATACCTCAAGAAATCAACTTTATACTGCCTTTCGGATTTCCACTTCTTCTGAATGGATTGTTCATCAGATGCCCTGGAGCTCACACCAGCATTGCTTGGTCCTGCCGTGGACTCTCCTGCGAAGCTCTCTCCAGCAGATTCAGTTGTGAGTTCCTGGCATGTTTGTGCCTCTGATCCTCTCTTCCTTATTACAAACTGATCCATCTTCAGTTATTTTCACAGTCCAGTTGCTAACTTGCTGGCAGCTACAAAATGGAGGAATCTCTCCTTTAGGACTTTGATCCAAAGTACGGATGGCGTGACATCAGTGTACCTGCCGGGCGCGGGACCTGCACTCTCTCACCACTTCTGGAGTGAAGACTCGGCCATTTTTAATAAGAAAAATAGGTCTCAAGCAAAAAAGTTTGAAAACGCTGCTCTGTATCTATGTATTTTGAGACAGTTTAGCTTTGCTGCACATTCCTGTGATTTTGTTGCTTTATTTGTTAAAATGGAAAACTTAAATAAAAATACTTTGCCAAAAGAAAGTGGGGTTACATTTTCTGGGACAGCACGTTGACATCAGGAGGAGATGGTACTGGGACAGTGTGCTGGCGTCAAGAGGAGACGGTATTGGGACAGTGTGCTGGCGTCAGGAGACGGTACTGGGACAACGCGCTGACATCAGGAGGAGGCTGTACTGGGACAGCAGCGCGCTGACATCAGAAGGAGACGGTATTGGGACAGCGTGCTGAAGTCAGGAGTAGACGGTACTGGGACAACGTGCTGATGTCAGGAGGAAGCTGTACTGAGACAGCAGCGCGCTGACGTCAGGAGGAGAGGGTACTGGGACAACGTGCTGACGTCAGGAGGAGAGGGTACTGGGACAACGTGCTGACGTCAGGAGGAGACGGTACTGGGACAACGTGCTGACGTAAGGAGGAGGCTGTACTGGGACAGCAGCGCGCTGACGTCAGAATGAGACGGTATTGGGACAGCGCGCTGAAGTCAGGAGGAGACGGTACTGGGACAACGTGCTGATGTCAGGAGGAAGCTGTACTGAGACAGCAGCGCGCTGACATCAGGAGGAGACGGTACTGGGACAGCGCGCTGACGTCAGGAGGAGAGGGTACTGGGACAGCGCGCTGACGTCAGGAGGAGAGGGTACTGGGACAACGCGCTGATGTCAGGAGGAGACGGTATTGGGACAGCGTGCTGACGTCAGGAGGAGAGGGTACTGGGACAACGCGCTGACGTCAGGAGCAGACGGTACTGGGACAGCACGTTGATGTCAGGAGGAGACGGTACTGGGACAGGGCGCTGACGTCAGGAGGAGGCTGTACTGGGACAGCGCGCTGATGTCAGGAGGAGACGGTACTGGGACAACGGCTGACGTCAGGAGGAGACGGTACTGGGACAACGGCTGACGTCAGGAGGAGACGGTATTGGGACAGCGCGCTGAAGTCAGGAGGCGGTACTGGGACAGCATGCGGATGTCAGGAGGAGACGGTACTGGGACAGCATGTTGATGTCAGGAGAAGAAAGTACTGGGACAGCGTTCTGATGTCAGGAGAAGAAGGTACTGGGACAGCGCGCTGACGTCAGGAGGAGACGGTACTGGGACAGCGCGCTGACGTCAGGAGGAGACGGTACTGGGACAGCACGCTGACGTCAGGAGGAGATGGTACTGGGACAGCACGCTGACGTCAGGAGGATAAGGTACTGGGACAGCGTGCTGATGTCAGGAGGCGGTGGTACTGGGACAGCGTGCTGACGTCAGGAGCAGAAGGTACTGGGCCAGCATGTTGATGTCAGGAGAAGAAGGTACTGGGACAGCGTGCTGACGTCAGGAGGAGACGGTACTGGGACAGCGCACTGACGTCAGGAGGAGACGGTACTGGGACAGCGCGCTGACGTCAGGAGGAGACAGTACTGGGACAGTGTGCTGACGTCAGGAAGCGACAGGGCTGGTTTAGCACACCAGGCTAAATCGCTGGCTTTTAAAGCAGACCCAGCAGGCCAGCAGCACAGTTCGATTCCCGTACCAGCCTCCCCGGGCAGGTGCCGGAATGTGGCGACTAGGGACTTTTCACAGTAACTTCATTGAAGCCTACTCGTGACAATAAGCGATTTTCATTTTCATTTTCATACTGGGACAGCGCGCTGACGTCAGGGGGAGAAGGTACTGGGACAGCGCGCTGACGTCAGAAGGAGACGGTACTGGGACAGCACGCTGACGTCAGGAGGAGACGGTACTGGGACAGCGCGCTGACGTCAGGAGGAGACGGTACTGGGACAGCGCGCTGACGTCAGGGGGAGAAGGTACTGGGACAGCGCGCTGACGTCAGGAGGAGACGGTACTGGGACAGCACGCTGACGTCAGGAGGGATCGTACTGGGACAACATGTTGATGTCAGGAGGAGGCGGTACTGGGACAGCATGTTGATGTCAGGAGGAGGCGGAGGCCAGTTTAATAGAGTTTTGTCGTCCCAGGGTCCAGAGGTAGTTCGCGTGTTGCAGCATATGTGGCAACCAAGTGTGTCAAGCCTGTAAATAAGAGGTGGGGAAAGACCAGAGGGTCGCGGAAGGTAAAGGGATGAGTGTACAGACTCTGGCAAAGGGCATTCTTTGAACCACAATAAAAGAGCATAGAATGGAAACTAAGACCTGCCAAAGACAGTGAAAAGTGTCAAGAGCCATTCCAGAGTACTCGAAGTGACAGGAACATGAGGTGCGTGTGAGCCACGGCAGGGCAACAATGGGTGTAATCCCCGGGTAGAGCGGTGATCAGTGCCGTTGCTCCACTATCCGAGCTTAACTGACCGGATGCATTTGGGGTCCTCAGGCAGGCGGGGATTAGTGCCGTTATTCCCTACTTGGGTGACCTAAATGAGCAGAAATAATTTGTAACACATGTTAGATCCAACAATTGTTCCTTTAACGGCCATTGGTCAGTAAATGGCGTTGGAAAAGTAACTATGACTGTATCGAGAAATTGGGTGTCAGGCCGACCATTAATTAAAACCATGTAACAAGAAGAAAGAAAGAAGGAAAATAAAAAGGCGGGCAGGCTCCATCAGAAAGTAGGACACCGTAATTCTTATGCGCTGTCTTTTTCTCATCATCTGGACACCTCAGGGTTCTGTATCAAAAAGCGTTGTAAAAGGATAACCATAACCAGGGTCAGAATGTGAATCATCACCATCTCCCAGTTGCCAGACCCGTCTCTGCCGTTTTTGTGCCGTGGCCGCGTGGGCCGCCGTGGAATCCGAATCATCATGTCTAACCAGTCTACAAGTGTTGGCGTGGTGCCAAAAAGGGGTTAGTTTGTCATGAGGCGTAGGGCGGTGGCAGTGAAGGGCAAGTTACTGTTGTCAGGCGGTGGCTGTGGTTGTGGAAGGGGGTATTGGGGGCCAAACATGTCTTGGTCGTGGTACCGGGGGCTGGGGCCGGGGAGGTTGTACCATTGGTCAGTGATCATGGTCAATTCGGGGAGGCTGGCGCTGTCATCGGAGTCAAGCTCAAGGTGGAAAGTCGTACCTGTGGGCGGAGACAAGGTCGAGTCTGTGGGCGTGGACGTGCTGTCAGGGCTGGGGGAGGGTTGGACTAGGTTGTCGATGGACGGGGTGGAATCGTCTGCTATTGCTCGGGAGATGTGGTGGGAGTGGCTACATTGGGTTCCATAGACTTTGAGCTGGTTGATGCGGAAACAACCAGTTTTACCATTGGGGTACGTTAACTTGAACACAGAGGGGCTTACTTTGTCTGAAATGGAGTAGGGTCCTGCAAATTTCGGGGGAGAGGAAAGAACTGGAATTGTAAAGGGAAACTATTACTTGCTGACCGACTGTATACTCTACGGGCTGGATGGTTTTATCATAGCAGGCCTTTCTCTGCTTCCCTCTAGCGCCTAGTCAGACAGCTGCAGCGAGCTGTGCTGCTTTAATATTGTCTGTGACTTGTTGAACCGCTTTTTCATGGGTGAGGGCGGTGACTGTGGGGCGTGCCAAACCGAGACCTAATAAATATTCAATTCCTTTCATGGGCCCTCCAGTCATAAGAGTGTGGGGGGTGAAACCGGTGGAACTGGAAATGGTCTTCTGAATAATCATTAGGACGAATGGGAGAACTGTGTCCGATACGGTATTATTCTGTTGCACCATGTTTCTAATGGTCACTTTTAAAGTGCGATTCATTGGTTCAACAATGCCGCTGGATTGGGGGTGATACCCGATGTGAAATTTTTGTTTGATTCCAAAAATCTTTAGGGCATTTTGCATGACTCTGCTGGTGAAATAGGAACCTTGGTCTGACTCAGTGCTGCGGGGGAGTCCGCATCGTGTAAATATCTGTTGGGTCAAAATGTTAGCTGTGGCCTTTGCAGTGTTTGTCCGTGAGGGAAATGCTTCTACCAATTTGCAAAAAAGGTGTCGATTACCACTAATACGTATTTGAAACTATTTCTGAAAGGGGGGTGGGGACCAATGTAGTCGAGTTGCAAATTTGTCCAAGGGCCATTACAGGTCGGGTGTGTCTCAATTGTCCCTTCTTGGAGTACCTTTCAGGATTGTTCTGTGCACAGATTAAACAATTCTCAACATAATGTGTTAACATCTGATTTTAAATCGGGCCACCAGTACATAGGTCTTAAATGGGCAATGGTGTTGTCTATCCCCTGATGTCCGTGTCCGTCATGAAACTGGTAAATTATCTGGTTTCTGTCCTGGGTGGGGACCACATAAATTCCATTTGTCAAAACTATACCGTCCTGTACCGTCAGTAAGTTCTTGCATTTGTCGGAGGGGGCTGGGAAGTTACCGTCTAAACCTTGTTTGAGAGTGCCGTCTGCCTTTTGGGCCTGGGATAGATCCTCGATATTGGTCTGAGAAACCTGGACTGCGTGTATCGGTTCACTTTCGGGGGCTTGCCAAAAGTGACCGTGGCGTGACCCTGACTTATCTAAGGTGCCTGCCTTTACATTACCGGGTGAGGAGGAACGATGATGGCTTCTCACTTTAATAATACCATACGTGCGGTCTTTAGCAATCCTAAGAATGTGTTTCAACAATGGGGCTGAGGGCAGGGGTTACCATCAGCGGATACGAATCCTCGAGATTCCCACAGGGGCAGGAATTCTGTCAAGCTATTGCACACATATAAATTGTCGGAATGTATATCTGCAGGGATTGCAAAGGAATCGGGGTGCTGCACTACATCTGCTATGGCTGTTAGTTCTGCTCCTTGTGATCCTAGGTGGCCGGGCAATTTTAAAGATATTTCTTCTAATGCGCGCCCTTGTGCGTCTTCTACATAAATTCCACAACCAGTTATTCTCTTTCCATTTTCTATCGTGGAGGAACCGTCTACATAAATCTTTAAAGCATTGTCTATGGTGTGTGGATTCTGCGTTTTACTGCCTGCTCGTGTTTGCAGTGACTTCGGAATAAAGGGTCCTGTGTGATGTTGGGCTGCTATGATCTGGCACTCATGTGGGGTCCCTGCATACTGAAGGTTATCGGCGAGAAATGTGTGGGTCTTTGTACGTTTGACTGTAATGTCCCTTCCTTGGAACAACAGTGTCCAGCAAGCTTCTTTGATCTGGCTGACTGAACCGTCCTTTAACCTACCATCTAACAATAGCTGTGTTGGGGTGTGCTCGGTTAAAATCGTTACTGGGTTAAGGCCTGTGATGTATGCAAAATACTGCATTGCCCAAAAGACTGCAAGCAAGTATTGTTCGCAGGCTGTAAATCCTTGCTCTACAGGATCCAAAATTCGTGAGGCATAGGCTATGGGTCCTAAGCGGTCGTGTCTTTCCTGTAGGAGTACTGCTGATAGGGTTCGGTCGGTGGTCGCTACTTCTATGGCATCGGCAGAGTGTGGGTCTGGAACTTGCCTAGGCCGCGTTTTAATTCATCGATGGCGTCTGTGTTCTGAGGAAGCCATTCCCATGGGGCGTTCTTTTTAAGGAGCTCTGAGAGTGGGACTGCTTTTGTGGCAAAACCATCTATATGGGGCGAGATTCTCCGGACTCACGACGGGTCGGAGAATAGCGGGCGTCGGAAATTTTTACGGCGACGCTGTTCCGACGCCCTCCCGCTATTCTCCGAACCCCGCAAATTGTCGGAGTCGCGTTTCCCGACAAACGCCTCCTTCCCGCCCCTGACACGACCAGAATCGCCACTGTGAGCCCCCCCGCTATTCACCGGCCCGGATGGGCCGAAGTCCCGACGTCATGGCGCCCTGTTTGGACGTCGTGAAACACACCTGCTTTTTAAATTCGTCAACCAGTCGGCCTGGCTGACGACTGCTTGGAGGAGGTCAGGGCACCACTCTGCGCACCGCTCAGCGCACCGCTCGAGTCTGGCCACAACGGGGAAGGCATCCCTGGGAACGGGAGGGGGTCCAGAACGGGGGCGGTGGGGGGGACGGAGGGGGCAGTGGGGGAGACGGAGGGGGCAGTGGGGGGAGACGGAGGGGGCAGTGGGGGAGACGGAGGGGGCAGTGGGGGAGACGGAGGGGGCAGTGGGGGAGACGGAGGGGGCAGTGGGGGAGACGGAGGGGGCAGTGGGGGAGACGGAGGGGGCAGTGGGGGAGACGGAGGATGCAGTGGGGGAGATGGAGGGGGCAGTGGGGGAGACGGAGGAGGCAGTGGGGGAGACGGAGGGGGCAGGTGGGGGAGACGGGGGAGGCAGTGGGGGGCGACGGAGGGGGGGGGGTTTAGGTAGAGAGTGAGCCGTCCAACCCCGTAACAAAATGTCTGCCACCATGCCATGGTGTGCAGGTGACGAGGACACGGCCGCTGGTTCCCCTGTGGCTTCCGGCCACAGGCCACTGACGCACCCGTGAGGAGGACATAGTTTACTGGCCGTTGGATGCAGGAAGTGACCAGGGGTTAGGCTGACCGCGTGTCAGCAGCGCGACCAGGCCACCGGGACACACTGGTATCCCATGGCTGGCGGCTGCCGAGGTGTCGACTAACGTCCGTCTAACATGTCCCGTTTCTCCGCCCCCCACCACCCTTCTGTAGGTTAGCACGATGCATGGGAACAGAACGGCTATGTTCTGCGCAGTGGTTGGGGCCGCTCTACTGGATTTGGAGATGCAGCAGCATCCACACCCACAACCCGCAGTGGCTGCAGGGCCAGCTGCAGCAGCAGAGGGAAGGGCCGAGGAGTTGCCAGTCGTCGAGCAGCATGGGGGGGGGGGGGGGGGAGGAGGAGGAGGAGGAGGAAGAGGAAGAGGAGAGAGTGAGGGTGCAGCCACGGCGTCAGAGGCGACGACCAAAGCCGAGGGTGTACCGTGTCCGGGTCTCTTTCCTAACAATGCCGGACATCACCTGCAGGAGAAGACTCCGGCTGAGTAGGCAGACGGTGATACATATCTGCGAACTCCTGTCGCACCTCGCCCCACGTGGAACGGGGGGAGGACACGCGATCCCGGTAGCCATCAAGGTGACGGTCGCTCTGAACTTCTATGCTACCGGCTCCTTCCAGTCTCCGAGCGGGGACGTCTCTGGGATCTCCCAGTCATCGGTGCACAGGTGCATCCGGGATGTGACCGACGCCCTCTATGCCATCGCCGATCGCTACATCACCTTTCCCGAGGACCGAGCAAGTCAAGACTCACGAGCCCGTGGATTTGCCAGTGTGGCCGGGATACCGAGGGTTCAGGGGT
Source organism: Scyliorhinus canicula (assembly GCF_902713615.1). Taxonomy (NCBI): domain Eukaryota; kingdom Metazoa; phylum Chordata; class Chondrichthyes; order Carcharhiniformes; family Scyliorhinidae; genus Scyliorhinus; species Scyliorhinus canicula. Next base: position 3,450,382 of record NC_052146.1, read on the forward strand.
CAATCGACTGTGTTCACGTCCCCATGCGCCCGCCTGCTGTGGACAGGGACGTGTTCACAAACAGGAGGGGGACATACTCCATTAATGTCCAGGTGGTATGCGACCCCCACATGAGGTTCATGAACGTCTGTGCAAGGTTCCCAGGGAGTGTGCATGACTCCTACATACTAGCGCAGTCGTTCATCCCTGCGATGTTTGAGGGACGTCCCCCCCGGCTGAGGGGCTGGTTGCTAGGTGACAGGGGTTATCCGCTGAGGTCTTGGCTGATGACGCCGATACGGAGGCCTCAGACCAATGCGGAAACACGATACAACGAGGCCCATGCAGCAACCAGGGGTGTGGTGGAGCGCTGCCTTGGCCTCCTGAAGATGAGATTCAGGTGCCTGGACCGCTCCGGAGGGGCCCTGCAGTACCAGGCCGACAGGGTCGCTCGCATTGTAGTGGTCTGCTGTGCGCTGCACAACATCGCGATGCAGAGGGGAGATGACCTGTTGCAGGAGGCGGAGGGAGAAGCTAGTGGCAGTGGTGCCAGCACAGAGGAGGAGGAGGAGGAGGAGGAGGAGGAGGAGGAGGAGGAGGAGGAGGAGGACGCTGGCGGAGTGGCGGGCGCAGCACGCAGACACGACCCAGGTGCTGGTGATGTCCAGGAGGCGGCACGACGGACCCGGCAAGGACGGCGGGCACGCGATGCCATGGTGGCAGCACGGTTCACGCATCGCATGTGACGTCCCCGATGAACACCAAACCACCACCTGCATCGCTAGTCATGCAGAGGGTCACCACACAACTGCCACCACCAAACCCCCCCCCCCTCAGTGTACACTGCTCCACTTCGACATGACGCTTATCACTGGGTCCAGACGGAATGGCACAACATTGATGGCTGTGTCAGCGGGTGTGATCAGTGCCATGTGGAATGATGACAGCCCGCTCTGCGAAGAGCTGTGAGCTCAGAATCGTTAGAGAGAGTCTGACCCATGGCAATAGCTGAACCATCCACCTTGGTGGCCGCTGAGTTCGTCACTGACACTCCATCACGTGCCCGCGTGGGCTAGCTGTGGGAGGGGGGTAGGGGCAGGGACTGCACACCCGGCACCGAGGTTTCACCACCCGCCACCCCCCAGCGACACTCGGTCACCATCACGATTCCTGTGGCTGTGGAACAATCACACGGTATTACAAGTAAGGTGGAACAGTGTGTTTAATATTAACAATTATTTACAGGTGCCCTACCCCTACAACTAAACTGTGCCCTTCACCCGTGCCAACTTACTCAGTGTCTATCTTAGTTGCCTTACGGGCCCTACCACTACGTCTAAGTGAATCCCCAGATGATACAGCAGGAGTGGAGGAGGATTGCTGCGAATCGCCCCCCTCGACTCGTTTCTCCTTGGCCAAGCGTTTCCTGGGGCGACCCGGCCTTGATGGGCCAGGCTGCTCTGCGGGCGTCTCGGGTGACATTGTGCCACCCTGCTCTGCCTGCTGCCCACCCGATGCACCAGGGATGGGACGGGGGGAGGCCGAGAATTCCGGGACGTCCCGTGATGGAGTTAATGGGACGGGCCCCGAAACCTCCTCCTCCCTCGGGGAGCCCGGTGGCCCCCGGGCCTCACTTTGGGACAGAGGTGCGAGCGGGGAGGTTCCCCGTCGCACCACCGACACCTGGCGCTGCCAGTCCTGGAGGCCTGCAACGGTATCCACCAGGATCCGAAGGTTTGCAGAGACGGAGTCCAGGGAGTTAGACATTCCCGCCAGGGACTGTGCGATCTCAACCTGATTGTGCACGACGCCATCCAGCACATGTGTCAGGCGGTTGATGCTCTCGGCGACTGACTGCTGCGACTGGCCAATGACCTGCTGAGACTCGGCCATGGCCCGCAGGGCGCCGGCAATGTCGGTTTGGCTCTGGCACATTGCTGCCTGTGAGAGGGCAACCCTGTCCAGGGCCGAGGATGACGCGTGCACATTAATCCCAACGTCTTGCATAACCTGACCCATTGCCTCCACCGCGGATGCCACCCGTGCGGTGTCGGACTGGGTCTCTGCCATGAGCGGCACCACTCCCTGCTCTTGGACGCGGATCGACTCCTCTAACAGCGTCTGCAGAGTCTGGAAGGAAGCCCTCATCCCGTCATTGTTTCCCTGGGTTTCCTGAGGCATCGGCTGTGCGGGTGGGTTGAGAAACTCCAGGAACTCCGAAAACGTCTGGGAGCCAGCTGCATCCTGGGCCTGGTCTGGCCTCCGCGAGTCCGGGCCCTCTGTTGCTCCGACCTCCACCTGCTGTACCTGCTCATCTGTGATGTGCCAACCAGACTGTGCCCCAGGAGACTCATCACTAAATAGGCCCGCCGGGGTGTGTATCTCTGGGATGATGGAAGTGGTGGGAGAAAGCAGTGCCGCAAGCCCGACGCTCTCAATGGTTAGGTCCTCGTCCAGGGTGTGGGGCCGCTCAGCGACAGGAGGGTTGTCCCTGGCCATTTCTGGTGGTGGTGGTGGACCTCGAACCCTCTGTGCGTCCTGGTCCGCAGATTGGGTTGGGGCAGATAGGGCTGCCCGCTGATCGGGCACCCTCTGTTGTGAGGCCCCGGGTGAGGTGGCGGCAGATTCGTGTCTCCGTCTGCAGCCAGACGGCCCTGGTCATTCGGCATCACGTCCTAGGGAAGAGAATGAGACGGGTTATTTCGATTTGCTCGGCAGGCCGCTGGACGGTCCCAGTGGGCAGGGTGTGTGAAGGGACAGAGGATGGGGAGGTGTCCCAGTGGGCAGGGTGTGTGAAGGGACAGAGGATGGGGGGGGGGGGGAGGGTGTTTGTCAGGGAGGGTTGTCTCACTTGCTGCAGTTCCGCCAACCTCGCATTGCGCGATATCGCGGGTGGCAGACCCCCCAACAAGGTCCAGTGCCCTCTGTTCAAAGGTGCTGAGGGGGTGCATGTTGGGCGAACCCCCTCCAGTCTTGTGCCGCTCACGGTGGTTATGACCGGCCTTGGCCTGTTGGGGGAGGAAACATAGGTAGATCATTACAAAACGGTAGGTCTCAGAAGTCCGTTCTGATACTGGCACAGTTTGGGGGGGGGGCAAGTTGTCATCAGATGATTGCATCTCTCCTCGGGGCCAGAGCGCTGGGTCTGTGACAACTTTGTGAACCACCCTCAAATAACTCTGCCCCAATCCCTCTCCCCCCCCCCCCCCCCGGGCAGTTAAGGGGGAGGGATGGTTGTGACTAGGGGGCACCCTCATGGCACTTACCCTGGCAGACCTGGTGAGGTCATGTAGCTTCTTTCGGCACTGCTCTGCTGAGCGAGGGGTCTGCCCCACAGCACTGACGGCAGCAGCCACGTCACGCCAGGCCTGGCGTACTGTGCTGGCAGGTTGGCGATGCCCTCTCCGCGGGCGGATGATGCCCCTCCTCTGCTCCACGGCATCGAGCAGCGCCTCGACGTCTGCATCAATAAAGCGAGGTGCAGCTCGCCTAGGCTCCGACATCCTGCCCGACAGATTCTGTGGTCGCCCGCGCCTTTTTACGGCGTCGGGCGGCGTCACATGGGCGGGTTCGTGTCGTCGTCGCGTTCCGTCGTCATCACGCACGTAATTGACGCGGCCGCGCTGCTAGCCCATTTCCAGGAAGTGAATCGGTCGGGAAATGAAGCCTTCGCAACCGTCGTAAAACGGTCCCGATTTTTACGACCGTTTGCCGACTTTCCGCGGGTGCGGAGAATTTCGCCCATGGTTCCTACAATATCCAACAAATCCTAAGAATGACCGGAGTGCAGTGACATTGTGGGGCAGGGGCAATTTAACTATTGACTCAATTCGCTTCTGTCCGATCTCTCTCTTCCCGTGGGTGATAATGGTGCCTAAATAAAGGACCTTTTCTTTTAAGATCTGGGCTTTTTTTGGGTTTACCTTGCATCCAATGGATTGCAAAAGACCTCGTAATTCCGAAAGAAGCTTTACATGCTCTTCCTTTGTGTCCGTCTGTAGGAGTAAGTTGTTCACATACTGTATAAGGCATTCGGGGCGGGAAAATTTGGAAAGTTCGTTGGCCAATTATCGGTGGAAAATGGAGGGGGAGTTGTGGAATCCTTGTGGGAGGCATGTCCACATATACTGCTGCCCTTGAAATGTGAACACAAACTCATATTGACAGATCTTGTCTACCAAAACGAATCACCTCGCTCTTAGGGTTAAACTCGATCTGCCACTTTTCAGCCCAGCTCTGCATCCTATTAATGTCTCTTTGCAGCCTACAACAGCCCTTCACCTCATCCACTACTCCACCAATCTTGGTGTCATCAGCAAATTAACTGACCTACCCTTCAGCCCCCTCAAGTCATTGGTAAAAATCACAAATAGCAGAGGACCCAGTACTGATCCCTGTGGTACACCGCTGGTAACTGGTCTCCAGTCTGAAAATTTTCCATCCACCACCACCCTCAGTCTTCTTTTTTTTTAAAATAATTTTTATTAGAATTTTTTACAGAAAATATAACAACAATAAAAAGCAACAATGAAACACCATAATAACTGTAACACCCCCAAGACCGTATCAACGCATGTATCACACCCCACCCCCCCCAAACCCGGTAAACAACAAGAGAACTTAAAAATAAATTAAAATTAAATAAGCAAACATAGTCAAGTTACCCCCCCCCCCCCCCCAGGTTGCTGCTGCTGCTGACCCCGTACCCTATCGTTGAGCCAGAAAGTCGAGGAAAGGATGCCACCGCCTAAAGAACCCTTGTACCGATCCTCTCAGGGTGAATTTGACCTTCTCTAGCGTAATGAACCCCGCCATGTCATTGATCCAGGTCTCCACGCTTGGGGGCCTCGCATCCTTCCACTGTAACAAGATCCTCCGCCAGGCTACTAGGGACGCAAAGGCCAGCACACCGGCCTCTTTCGCCTCCTGCTCTCCCGGCTCCTCCCCAACCCCAAAAATCGCGAGTCCCCAGCCTGGCTTGACCCTGGATCCTACTATCCTCGACACCGTCCTCGCCACCCCCTTCCAGAACTCCTCCAGTTCCGGGCATGCCCAGAACATATGGGCATGGTTCGCTGGACTCCCCAAACACCTGACACACCTGCCTTCGCCCCCAAAGAACCTACTCATCCTAGAACCGGACATGTGGGACCGGTGCAGCACCTTGAATTGGATGAGGCTAAGCCGTGCACATGAGGAGGAAGAGTTAACCCTCTCCAGGGCATCAGCCCATGTCCCATCTTCGATCTGTTCGCCCAGTTCCCCCTCACACTTAGCTTTCAGCTCCTCTACTGACGCCTCCTCCACCTCCTGCATTACATTGTAGATATCAGATATCTTCCCCTCCCCGACTCCCAAAAGCACCCTGTCACTCACCCCCCTCGCGGGAAGCGAAGGGAATCCCTCCACCTGCCGCCTAGCAAACGCCTTTACCTGCAGATACCTGAACATGTTCCCCGGGGTGCCCAAATTTCTCCTCCAACTCCCCCAGGCTCGCAAACCTCCCATCAATGAACAGGTCCCTCAGCTGTCTGATGCCCGCTCTGTGCCAACCCTGGAACCCCCCATCAATGTTCCCCGGGCCGAACCGATGGTTCCCCTTTAGCGGAGCCTCCATCGAGCCCCCCACTTCCCCCCTATGTCGCCTCCGCTGCCCCCAAATCTTGAGGGTAGCCGCCACCACCAGACTCGTGGTATACCTCGTAGGAGGGAGCGGCCACGGCGCCGTTACCTGGGCCCCTAGGCTTGTATCTCCACAGGACGCCCTCTCCATCCGTTTCCATGCTGCCCCCTCCCCCTCCATCACCCACTTGCGCACCATCGACACATTGGCCGCCCAATAATACCCCGAGAGATTGGGTAACGCCAGCCCCCCACCATCTCTACCCCGCTCCAAGAAGACCCTCTTCACCCTCGGGGTCCCATGCGCCCAAACAAAGCTCATTATGCTGCTAGTCACCCTCCTAAAAAAGGCCCTAGGGATAAAGATGGGCAAACACTGAAAGAGGAACAAGAACCTCGGGAGAACCGTCATTTTGACGGACTGCACTGTACCCGCCAGCGATAGCGGCACCATGTCCCACCTTTTGAATTCCTCCTCCATCTGCTCCACAAGCCTGGTAAAATTAAGCTTATGGAGAGTCCCCCAACTCCTGGCCACCTGCACCCCCAGGTATCTGAAACTCTTCACTGCCCTCTTAAACGGGAGCCTCCCAATTCCCTCCTCCTGATCACCCGGGTGTACTACAAATACCTCACTCTTGCCTAGATTTAACTTATAGCCCGAGAAGCTCCCAAACTCAGCCAACAGCTCCTTTACCCCCGGCATTCCCCCCTCTGGGTCTGCCACATACAACAGGTCGCCCGCATACAGCGATACCCTATGTTCTTCCCCACCCCGCATCAGGCCCCTCCACCTCCCCGACTCCCTCAGCGCCAAAGCCAAAGGTTCTATCGCCAGTGCAAAACAGCAAGGGGGACAGGGGGCACCCCTGCCTGGTCCCACGGTAGAGCCTGAAGTACTCTGATCTCCTTCCATTTGTAACTACACTCGCCATCGGGGCCTCATAAAGCAACCTCACCCATTTGATGAACCCCTCCCTGAATCCGAACCACTCCAGCACCTCCCACAGGTACCCCCACTCAACTCTATCAAACGCCTTCTCTGCATCCAGCGCCACCACTATCTCCGCCTCCCCCTCCACCGCCGGCATCATAATAACATTTAACAATCTCCGCACATTCGTGTTGAGCTGCCTTCCCTTGACAAATCCTGTCTGAGCCTCGTGTATCACCCCTGGCACACAGTCCTCTATCCTGGTGGCCAGGATCTTCGCCAGCAACTTAGCGTCAACATTGAGGAGCGAGATTGGCCTGTATGATCCACACTGCAAGGGGTCCTTATCCCGCTTCAGGATCAGAGCGATCAGCGTCCCGTGACATCGTCGAGAGCAAACCCCCCCCCCCCCTCCCATGCCTCATTGAAGGCTCGCACCAACAGGGGGCCCACCAGATCCGCATACTTTTCATAAAATTCCACCGGGAACCCATCCGGCCCCGGTGCCTTACCTGACTGCATTTGACCAATCCCCCTGACTAGCTCCTCCAACTCTATTGGCGCCCCAGCCCCTCTACCAGCTCCTCTTGAACCTTTGGGAAACGTAGCTTGTTCATGAAGCTCTCCATCCCCCCTCCCCCCCCCCACCGGTGGCTCCGACCGGTACAGTTCCTCGTAGAAGTCCCTAAAGACCCCGTTCACCTCTGCCTCCTTCTGCACCACATTCCCACCCTTGTCCGTCACTCCACCAATTTCCCTAGCCGCATCTCGCCTACGGAGCTGATGCGCCAACATCCTGCTCGCCTTCTCCCCATACTCATAAACCGCACCTTGGGCCCTCCTCCACTGTGCCTCCGCCTTTCTGGTGGTCAACAAGTCGAACTTGGCCTACAAACTACTCCGTTCCCCCAGCAACCCCTCCTCCGGTGCCTCCGCATACCTCCTATCCACATCCAGGAGTTCCCCCACCAGTCTCTCCCTCTCTTTCCTCTCCCTCCTTTCCCTATGGGACCCGGATGGAAATCAGCTCCCCCCGGATCACTGCTTTCAGAGCCTCCCAGACCATCCCCACCCGGACCTCCCCCGTGTCGTTGGTCTCAAGATACCCCTCAATACTTCCCCAGACCCTCCTACACACCTCCTCATCAGCCAGCATCCCCACATCCAGGTGCCACAGCGGGCGCTGATCCCGCGCCTCCCCCATCTCCAGATAGACCCAGTGCGGAGCATGGTCTGAAATTGCTATGGCCGAATACTCGGCATCCTGCACCTTCGGGATCAATCCCCTGCTCAGGATGAAAAAATCTATTCGGGAGTAAACCCTATGGACATGGGAGAAAAAGGAATACTCCCGCGCCCTCGGCCTCCCAAACCTCCAGGGATCCACCCCTCCCATCTGGTCCATAAACCCCCTCAGCACCTTGGCCGCCGCCGGTCTCCTACGCGTCCTTGAACTGGACCGGTCCAGTGGGGGATCCAGCACTGTGTTAAAGTCTCCCCCCATGATCAGGCCCCCTGCCTCCAGGTCCGGAATGCGGCCCAACAAGCGCCTCATGAAGCCAGCATCATCCCAGTTCGGGGCATATACATTAACCAGCACCACTTTCTCTCCCTGTAGCTTACCCTTCACCATAATATATCTGCCCTCCTTGTCCGACACCACCTCAGACGCCTCGAACGCCACCCTCTTCCCCACCAGAATCGCCACCCCCCGGTTCTTCGCGTCTAATCCTGAGTGGAAAACCTGCCCCACCCACCCCTTCCTCAGACGAACCTGGTCCGCCACCTTCAAGTGGGTCTCCTGGAGCATAGCCACGTCCGCCTTCAGATGAGAAAATACCCTAATTCTCTTAACCGGCCCATTCAGCTCCCTCACGTTCCAGGTAATCAGCCGGGTCAGAGGGCACCCCGCCCCCCTCCCCCACCACTAGCTCATCGACTGCTCGCCCCAGGCCAGCACACCCCGCCCGACCCGTTCCCCATGACGATAACGCCTCTCCTCTACTCCCCCGGCCCACACCAGCTCCTTCTTGGCCATTCCAGCAGCAACCCGGTATCCCCCCCCCAGGCTAGGACCTCTCCTAGCCGCGACGCACACCCTCAGTCTTCTATGTGATAGCCAGTTACTTATCCATTTGGCTAAATTTCCCTCTATCCCACACCTCCTTACTTTCTTCATGAGCCGGCCATGGGGGAACCTTATCAAACGCCTTACTAAAATCCATGTATACAACATCAACTGCTCTACCTTCATTTACACACTTAGTTACCTCCTCAAAGAATTCAATCAAATTTGTGAGGCAAGACTTACCCTTCACAAATCCGTGTTGACTATCCCGGATTAAGCTGCATCTTTCCAAATAGTCAGAAATCCTATCCTTCAGGACCTTTTCCATTAACTTACCCACCACCGAAGTAAGACTAACTGGCCTATAATTACCAGGGTCATTCCTATTCCCTTTCTTGAACAGAGGAACAATATTCACCACTCTCCAGTCCTCTGGCACTATCCCCGTGGACAGTGAGGACCCAAAGATCAAAGCCAAAGGCTCTGTAATCTCATCTCTTGCCTCCCAAAAAATCCTTGGATATATCCCATCTGGCCCAGGGGACTTGTCGACCCTCAGGTTTTTCAAAATTACTAATACATCCTTCCTCAGAACATCTACCTCCTCCAGCCTACCCGCCTGTATTACACTCTCATCTTCAAAAACATGGCCCCTCTCCTTGGTGAACACTGAAGAAAAATATTCATTCAATGCCTCTCCTATTTCTTCTGACTCCATGCACAAGTTCCCACTACTGCCCTTGACCGGTGCTCTACCCTCACCCTGGTCATTCTTTTCTTTCTCGCATAAGAGTAAAAAGCCTTGGGGTTTTCCTTGATCCGACCCGCCAAGGACTTCTCATGCCCCCTCCTAGCTCTCCTAAGTCCTTTTTTTATCTCATTCCTTGCTACCTGGTAACCCTCAAGCGACCCAACTGAACCCTCCTGTGTCCCAAAGAAATTCTACTGGATGTCCCCGGACTGTGCCTATGACTACTGGTCTGCCTGATTTGTCCCAGAGTGTGTCGCAGACTCAAGTTGGGGAGTCCGAACACCGTCAACTGTGGTGTTGATTGCTGAATTATCTCAACGGGCGCTAACACTATGTATGGGCCTAACATTGTTCCTAGGTGGGGGGGGGGAGCTGGTTGTTGGTGGCGTTGCTGGTTCAGGGGGTTTTGTCGGCATTCGTGGACATAATGTCCCATGTGTCCACAATTACAGCAACCTCGTGATGCCTGTGCTCTGGGGTGCCGTCCTTCATATCTACCCTCATTTATCCATGCTGGGTCCTGGTTAGTTCTAACTGGGTGCATATTTGCTTCTACCTGTTCCTGATCTGCCTTCCGTGTAGATTGTTCCCAAGCTCTGGAGAGTCGCTTTAATACCCAAACTTCATTGTGTGTGGAGTCTGCGGGATCGTAATTCACACAAGCCTTTTGACCTGCTACTGTGGTGTGGGAGACTGGTGTGTGAGGTGCGGGACCATTTAGTGGTGTCATCCTCATTTAAGTGTGCGCAGTTCAAATCCCCAAATACCGCCTTAAAATGGATCCAAAGGCGACCTGCAGATGCGGTTGGATGCTCTCCCTTCTTTTGCCTACAACAATTCAAACCTTCTATGGGGTCTCCCTTCTTGTGCATCTTGTTTCACATCTAAAATGGCCGTTTTCACCTCCTGCAGGGTTCCTCCTCCTACATTCTGGGGTTTTGGTAAAGCTGAGCTGACGGACTGGTCAAGGCTCATTACTATAAGTTTAACTTCTCCCTTTCGTCACTCTAGACCGCACATAACCTTTTGCTGGTGTACTCTCTCAAACCAATTATGCAGGTTTGCGGTGGGTTCGAATGGATCAATTTTAGCGCAGGCATCTCTCAATTGGGTGATGGATAATGGGGTGGTGTAAATGCAATCGGGCTCCTCCCGATCCGATGACTTGCGCTGTGGTGACCGGATTCACGGGGGAGTGTGCTGCCTGTGCTGTCGGTGGTGTGGGTGCTTTCCATTTTGGGGCATCGGGGGGTGGGGGGGGGAGGGCTCTATTGTGATTTTCTATGTTCTCCACATATCTCTGGGTGGTTTCATTTCGTTCATGCCAATTGGGAGCACCTTCCTCATCTGAATTTGTCCAAAGGTATCCCTAAATCCAAGGTGCTGCACCGGGCCCACATGTCCGGGACCAGGATGAGTAAGTTCTTTGGGGGTGAGGATAGGTGCACCAGATGTTCGGGGAGTCCAGCGAACCATGCCCATATGTTCTGGGCATGCCCAGCACTGGAAGAATTCTGGAAGGGGGTGGCGGAGACTGTGTCGAGGGTGGTTGGATCCAGGGTCAAACCAGGGTGGGGACTCGCAATCTTTGGAGTTGCGGTAGAGCCAGGAGTGCAGGAGGCGAAAGAGGCCGGTGTCCTGGCCTTTGCGTCCCTAGTAGCCCACCGAAGGATTCTGTTACAGCGGAAGGATGCAAGGCCCCCAAACGTGGAGACCTGGATTAGTGACATGGCGGGATTTATAAAATTGGAAAAGGTCAAATTTGCCCTGAGGGGATCAATACAAGGGTTGTATAAACGATGGCAGCCTTTTCTGGACTTCCTGGCTCAGAGATAGGTAACTGGGTCAATAGCAGCAGCAACCCGGGGGGTGGGGGGTGCACTATTGTAGTGTCTATTCTGTAACTTTATAGTGTGTTAATTTGCGTTGTTGTTAAAATGCTGTGTTGTTCATGGAGGGGGGGAGAATGTATATGATTGTTAATATTATTGTTATTTTCGGTATTTTACTAAGGTGTGTCAATGTTGTATAAAATCAAAATTTTTCAATAAAAATTATTTTAAAAAAAAGTATCCCTAAATCCGTTTTGCACTGAAAGCAGTGACTGCAACTTCTCTATTTATTCTCTACATTTTGCGTGGTCTACTGTGCTCTGTCTTTGTTCTGTAGTGGAGCTATGGAGCACTCGTAAAGCTGCCTTTAAATCCGCGCATTGTCTCGTTACCTGTGCTACCTGCTGTTCTGTCTCTTTCTCGTACCAGGACTGCGCGCTGTGTATCTTGGTAGGCTTTATCATACTGGATCTGAAAGCTGCTAAGGTGAACTAAACAAGATTGGTGTGCCATCAGCCATCTCTTTATCGTTAGCTGCCAACTGATCCTGGAGTTGCTCAATAATCTTTTCGCTTTCACTATTGTTTCCCTCATTCTTCTCTTCTTTCTCAACTAGCTGCCTGCGGAGCGTCCTCACAACTGTGCCAAACAGGACATTATCGCCGTCGGCTTTCGCTGCATTTTTCTTATGCACCTCGGTTAGGTTGTCCCCCAAGTTTGTCCTATGCTTTTTGGACCTGACTCTTCATTTGAACAAAAATCAGACCAAAGGGGCCATCCTTTCCCCTTTAAATACTTCCTTAACTCATCTTCCCAAATGGGGCACTGCTCTGTTCTTTGGTCGCTGCGACCTCGGGTTCCTGTGGATTCATTAAACGTTCCATCATTTTTGTGGCCATTGCTTCTAATATCTCTTTTCTAATTTCTCTTTTCCTCGTTTCCTACCGCTAATCTCTGCCACCCTGATGGCCTCCCTGAGGCAGATCTTGCTCGAGGTCTGGAGCTGCTAAAGTGGCGGGGTGGGTGAGTGACTTGGCAGGATCCTGCATCTGGAGAAGATAAAGTTCACCATTCGGGGGTTGGAGGAAGCATTCCTTCAATTACTTCATTAGCAGCCAGTCCTTAGGCTGCTGGGGCCCTAAGCTGTGGAATCCTCTCCCTAAACCTCTCTCTCCCCTTTAATATACTGCTTAAAAGCTATCTCTGACTGAGATTTTTGGTTGCCTGTCCTAAAAACTCATGTGGCTCAAATGTTGCTTTGTAACACCGCTGTGAAGCGCCTTGGGTTAAAAAAAAGAACAAAGAAAAGTACAGCACAGGAACAGGCCCTTCGGCCCTCCAAGCCTGCGCCGACCATGCTGCCCGTCTAAACTAAAATCTTCTACACTTCCTGGGTCCATATCCCTCTATTCCCATCCTATTCATGTATTTGTCAAGATGCCCCTTAAATGTCACTATCGTCCCTGCTTCCACCACCTCCTCCGGCAGCGAGTTCCAGGCACCCACTACCCTCTGTGTAAAAAAACTTGCCTCGTACATCTCCTCTAAACCTTGTCCCTCGCACCGTAAACCTATAAAGTTGTTTAATTATGTTTAAGGCCACACATATAAATAAATACATGTTGTCATTTTATAATCCTCTCCATGGGGGCAGCACGGTGGTCAGCACTGCTGCCTCACAGCGGCAGGGTCCCTGGTTCAATTTCCAGCTTGGATCACTATCTGTGCGGATTCTATGTGGGTTTCCACCGGGTGTTCCGGATTCCTCCCACAGTCCAAAGGTGTGCTATTAGGTGGATTGGCCATGATAAATTGCCCTTAGTGTCCAGGGGTACGCAGGTTAGGTGGGGTTATTGGATTATGAGGATAGGGTGGGGGAGTGTTTTTTACCCCAGGTCAGTACAGACCTGATGGGCTGAATGGCCTCCTTCTGCACTGTAGGGTTTCTATGATTACAGGATTACTAAATTTCTATTAAAACGATATCTATACGATTTATACTAAGAAGTCTTACAACACGGTAGCCTTGTGGCTAGCACAATTGCTTCACAGCTCCAGGGTCCCAGGTTCGATTCCCCGCTGGGTCACTGCCTGTGCGGAGTCTGCACGTCCTCCCCGTGTCTGCGTGGGTTTTTTCCGGGTGCTCCGGTTTCCTCCCACAGTCCGAAGATGTGCAGGTTAGGTGGATTGGCCATGCTAAATTGCCCTTGACCAAAATTGACCTTACTGTCCAAAATTGCCCTTAGTGTTGGGTGGGGTTACTGGGATAGGGTGGAGGTGTTGACCTTGGGTAGGGTGCTCTTTCCAGGAGCCGGTGCAGACTCCATGGGCCGAATGGCCTCCTTCTGCACTGTAAATTCTATGATGAACACCAGGTTAAAGTTCTCTAGCTCATCTCCGCTTTTAATTGCTCCATTGGCAGCCAGCCTTTCAGCTGCTGGGGGCCGAGGATGTGGAATCCTCTCCCTAAACCTCTCTCCCCTCAGGTCATTCACCTGAGGAAGGAGCAGTGCTTCGAAAGCTCGTGTTTGAAACAAACCTGTTCGACTCTAACCTGGTGTTGTGAGACTTCTGAATGTGCTCAATTCAGTCCAATGACGGCATCTCCACATCTTCTATTATTTATGGTAGATTAGGTGCAAACCTGTTGAGAAAAGGACGGCTTTGTCAATCATTTGGCAGCTCGGGAATCACTTTCACCTCAGAAGAATACGGTTGATGAAACAGATAAGGGTTAAGGAAGGTTTTGTTGGAGCCGGATGCCCTGTGTGTGAATTCCCGCGTGCTGGAGGCAGCGCGCTTTTTCCCCCGCCCTCCACTGGGCATGCGCACAGCCGGCAGGACCGCACCACCACTGCGCCGGCACCCCGTCCACTTACCCCGTCGCCAAATAGGGCCGCGTGGTTACAAGAAAGCCGAGGTGTTTATAATCAACTCGATGCCTCGATGGCCACGGGGTCTGAGTTGGACATCGGGCAATGCGGCCAAAGTTGGTTGGATGGGAGAGGTTTTGGGTGTGATGTGGGTGTGGCGGAGGGAAGCGGGGTAGGAGTGAGGAGGCGGCAGCGCGTGCCTGGGTGGGTGTGAGCCAGGCGGCTGGGCGGGAGGCGGTTAGTAGCCGCGCGGGGCGGCTGAAGGAGGGAGTGGGGCACGCTGCCGACGCCGCACACCCGCTAGGCCAGGTCGGCCAGTGTTCACTGCAGCCTTGCCGGGCCGTTCAAATTACAATGGATCTGCTTTCTGGGCGAAGCCGTCTGAGCGGAAGGGATTGTTGCCCCCCCCCCAACTGCCCTGCCCCCCCCAACTGCCCTGCCCCCCCCAACTGCCCTGCCCCCCCCCACCCAACTGCCCTGCCCCCCCCCAACTGCCCTGCCCCCCCCCCAACTGCCCTGCCCCCCCCCCCAACTGCCCTGCCCCCCCCCAACTGCCCTGCCCCCCCCCCCAACTGCCCTGCCCCCCCCCCAACTGCCCTGCCCCCCCCCCAACTGCCCTGCCCCCCCCCCAACTGCCCTGCCCCCCCCCAACTGCCCTGCCCCCCCCCCCAACTGCCCTGCCCCCCCCCCAACTGCCCTGCCCCCCCCCAACTGCCCTGCCCCCCCCCCAACTGCCCTGCCCCCCCCCCCCAACTGCCCCCCCCCCCCCCCCAACTGCCCTGCCCCCCCCCCAACTGCCCTGCCCCCCCCCCAACTGCCCTGCCCCCCCCCCCCAACTGCCCTGCCCCCCCCCCAACTGCCCTGCCCCCCCCCCCCCAACTGCCCTGCCCCCCCCCCCCCACCTGCCCTGCCCCCCCCCCAACTGCCCTGCCCCCCCCCCCAACTGCCCTGCCCCCCCCCCCAACTGCCCTGCCCCCCCCCAACTGCCCTGCCCCCCCCCCAACTGCCCTGCCCCCCCCCCAACTGCCCTGCCCCCCCCCCAACTGCCCTGCCCCCCCCCCAACTGCCCTGCCCCCCCCCCAACTGCCCTGCCCCCCCCCCAACTGCCCTGCCCCCCCCCCAACTGCCCTGCCCCCCCCCCAACTGCCCTGCCCCCCCCCCCAACTGCCCTGCCCCCCCCCAACTGCCCTGCCCCCCCCCAACTGCCCTGCCCCCCCCCAACTGCCCTGCCCCCCCCCAACTGCCCTGCCCCCCCCAACTGCCCTGCCCCCCCCCAACTGCCCTGCCCCCCCCCCAACTGCCCTGCCCCCCCCCCAACTGCCCTGCCCCCCCCCCAACTGCCCTGCCCCCCCCCCAACTGCCCTGCCCCCCCCCCAACTGCCCTGCCCCCCCCCCCAACTGCCCTGCCCCCCCCCCCAACTGCCCTGCCCCCCCCCCAACTGCCCTGCCCCCCCCCAACTGCCCTGCCCCCCCCCCAACTGCCCTGCCCCCCCCCCAACTGCCCTGCCCCCCCCCCAACTGCCCTGCCCCCCCCCCAACTGCCCTGCCCCCCCCCCAACTGCCCTGCCCCCCCCCCAACTGCCCTGCCCCCCCCCAACTGCCCTGCCCCCCCCCCAACTGCCCTGCCCCCCCCCCAACTGCCCTGCCCCCCCCCAACTGCCCTGCCCCCCCCCAACTGCCCTGCCCCCCCCCAACTGCCCTGCCCCCCCCCAACTGCCCTGCCCCCCCCCAACTGCCCTGCCCCCCCCAACTGCCCTGCCCCCCCCAACTGCCCTGCCCCCCCCAACTGCCCTGCCCCCCCCAACTGCCCTGCCCCCCCCAACTGCCCTGCCCCCCCCCAACTGCCCTGCCCCCCCCCAACTGCCCTGCCCCCCCCCAACTGCCCTGCCCCCCCCCAACTGCCCTGCCCCCCCCCAACTGCCCTGCCCCCCCCCAACTGCCCTGCCCCCCCCCCTTACTGCCCTGCCCCCTCCCTTACTGCCCTGCCCCCCCCCTTACTGCCCTGCCCCCCCCCCTACTGCCCTGCCCCCCCCCAACTGCCCTGCCCCCCCCCTACTGCCCTGCCCCCCCCCAACTGCCCTGCCCCCCCCCAACTGCCCTGCCCCCCCCCAACTGCCCTGCCCCCCCCAACTGCCCTGCCCCCCCAACTGCCCTGCCCCCCCAACTGCCCTGCCCCCCCCCAACTGCCCTGCCCCCCCCCCAACTGCCCTGCCCCCCCCCAACTGCCCTGCCCCCCCCCAACTGCCCTGCCCCCCCCCCAACTGCCCTGCCCCCCCCCAACTGCCCTGCCCCCCCCCCAACTGCCCTGCCCCCCCCCCAACTGCCCTGCCCCCCCCCAACTGCCCTGCCCCCCCCCCAACTGCCCTGCCCCCCCCCCCCAACTGCCCTGCCCCCCCCCCAACTGCCCTGCCCCCCCCCCAACTGCCCTGCCCCCCCCCCAACTGCCCTGCCCCCCCCCCAACTGCCCTGCCCCCCCCCCAACTGCCCTGCCCCCCCCCCAACTGCCCTGCCCCCCCCCCAACTGCCCTGCCCCCCCCCCAACTGCCCTGCCCCCCCCCCAACTGCCCTGCCCCCCCCCAACTGCCCTGCCCCCCCCCAACTGCCCTGCCCCCCCCCAACTGCCCTGCCCCCCCCCCAACTGCCCTGCCCTGCCCTGCCCCCCCAACTGCCCTGCCCCCCCCCAACTGCCCTGCCCCCCCCCAACTGCCCTGCCCCCCCCCAACTGCCCTGCCCCCCCCAACTGCCCTGCCCCCCCCCCCACCTGCCCTGCCCCCCCACAACTGCCCTCACTACCCCCCCCCCCCCCCACTCCAACCTTACTGCCCCCTCTGCTGACCAGCCCAGCCCTCCAACTGATGTCAGCAGCAAAACAGAAAATGCTGGAAAACCTCAGCAGGTCTGGCAGCATCTGGAGAGACAAAACTGAGTTAATGTTTCGTGTAATTTTACCTGGAGCTCTGAAGAAGGATTTTAACGGACTTCAAAATATTAACTCTGTTTTCCAGCATTTCCTGTTTTCGTTTCAGATTCCATCATCTGCAGTATTTTGCCTTAACGTTAACTTACCGACTTTTGGGCAGCACGGTGGCTTAGTGGTTAGCATTGCTGCCTACGGCACTGAGGACCTGGGTTCGAATCCCGTCCCTGAATCACTGTCCGTGTGGAGTTTGCACATTCTCCCCGTGTCTGCGTGGGTTTCACCCCCACAACCCAAAAAAAAGATGTGCAGGGTAGGAGGATTGGCCTCGCTAAATTTCCCCTTAATTGGAAAAAATAATAGGGTACTCTAAATTTATTTTTACAAATTTTAAAAACGTACTGACTTTTTGTAAGTTGCTTGATAGGAGCTACTGGAATTTGGTATGCTGCTGTGGTAATGGATGCTGCTCAGGAAACATATCACAGGAAATGTGCTGGCTGTTGCTGTGTTTCGGAGATCCTTGTTTGATAACCGAGAATGCTGGCTTTTGTGGACATTTCATACATGAAGTTTTCCGCTTTACTTGAGTTTACATGTTGTTTTCTCCTCTTTAGACGCAAGCTGTAGGAAGTTAATTGATAAAAATGAGTGGAAGAGCCCGTTCCCGAGCTCGAGGGAGGGCCCGTGTCCCTGAAGTCAGTGCCCAGCCTCTTGCCCCAAGACTGGTAAGTAACTTTTCTGTTTACACATAGATTGCAGATATTCTACTGCCTCTAGTTTATAAAGATTTATATAGTTTATATGGATTTTGTTGTAGTGTTAATCTGCATACAAAATAAAACTGCTCTTTGAAAAAAACACAATTTTAAAAAATAACTAATTTGGAACACTTGCAGCTAATGCAAAAGTCATCTGGATTTTGCGGAGAGCAAGAAAGTGATGGCCTCACCACTGACGACAAACTGTGACAGAGATTAGTGACGATTGTAGTGTGGACCTCCACTTTCCTGCTGTTAGTTTTGGTCTGTTCTCGGGTATCTCTGGCTGATATCATTAAGCAGGCTAAATAGTGAAAAATCCCCGTACAGCAGGCCAGGAAGTAAATGCCACTGATTATGCCTCTTTTTAAAATAAATAAATAAAATAAATCATTTTATGGAGAATGAAATAATGTTATAGGCATAAACTTTGGAATTAAGATAGAAGCTGAAATATGGAATTCTCTGGGCCAGATGTAGTGGAACAGAAATATGATAGTACATCATTAAGCACGTCATTAAACAAGCTGTAATTTCCAAGTATTTTTCAGTGACACTATGGTGTTTTGAGGTTCTCTGATTAAAATAACTTTTACCAATAGTCAATAAAGTTTGATAGGAAGATGTTTCCCCCCATTTTACAGCTGTATTCTGTGGCTAGATGATTTCCCCATTTAAAAAAAAGGATATGTGGTGGAAGCTTGTTTTTCCCTTTGTAGAATTGTGTACTTGTGCTTTTTCTTACATGGTTTTGCTTGGCCCACTATTCCTCTGGCCGATAGAATGTGGCAGAGCATCACTTGGGGTGAGACTTGAAAGGTGCCAGCTTTCTTTTGGTCCTTTACATCAGTCTGGGAACTTTTTTTGGCATAAAGGGCATGGGGACGGTGGAAGGGCAGAGCCTAGTATTGGGAGCATGACAGTGTCCTTTTGAACTTGTCTTTCAAAAGCTCCCCTCATGCACACTCGGTTCACAACAACTCTTCAGCGTTTGTGAGCCACGATTCTTCTGAAAACTTGGCCTGACTCCATTAAAATTTTGGAGGTGCCCTCTGCAATGGAGTCAGCTAGGTTGGGAGTGCGAGATACAGGCAGTGAGGTTACTATGACTAAAAAATCTAATTGCTTCAGAATAAATGTAGGGCTATCTTCTACTTTGACATGTAGGCACCTGCTCCAGTACCCGCTCCTACAAGACCTGCCACCGCAGGGGAACCTGAACTACTTGGTCGAGGCCGACAAAGAGGGCCGGCTGGAGCAGTGGGACGCAAAGATGGTGAGGCTTGATTTAAAATGTGTATTATCATCCGTCTTGCACAAGAAACTTTTAACTTATTTAAATAATCTTTGGACAGTTTGGGGCATTATTTTGTGTGTAAAAAGATTTTTTCCTCGGAGGTCTCAAGTGTGTCTTAGTCAAACCTGAAGCCATGTGCATGCCATCATGCATAGGTGAATAACAAATCCATATCTGAGAAGCTTGCTGGTAGGTTTTGGGCTGATTGAGTGTTTTCATTAAGCCATCCAATGGTATTATTGCAGAGCTCATTAAATTCTTGATTGTGTCAAACTAAAATATTAGTCAATGAAGAGATTGGTGTTCATCAGACCTTTTTTGTTCCAAAAGCTAAATCTTGGTCACCTTAACTCTTGCATAACTAGCTAAGTTGGTAAATTGCATTTTGCATGAGATTAATAAATAATATTCTCTTTCACTCGCTTTCCCATTTCATGTAGGCCACTTGCTATCATTTGTTCTAAAAACTCCACGGCTTGAAAATAAATGCATAGCGATAACTGAACATTATATAGTTTACAAACAACAGGAAGAACACCCATAAAACTCTTAATCGCAGGCCTCCACATTGCTGGAGGAGGTGCTGATGACAAGGGGACTGGAGAAGGGGTAGTGTCTGCAGTGTGTGGAGCTATTTTGGAAGAGGATAAGGCACTGTTGGAAGGGATCAAAGCAAAGTGGGAGGAAGAGCTGGGAGAGGTTATTGAGGAGGGGGTCTGGTGTGAGATGCTCCGGAGAGTAAATGCCTCCACCTGATGTGCGAGGTTGGGGCTGATACAGCTGAAGGTGGTGTACTGAGCGTACCTCACGAGGGCGAGGATGAGCCGATTCTTTGAAGGAGTAGAAGATGTGTGTGAACGTTGCCCGGGGGGGGGGGGGTTCCCGCTAATTACGTTCATATGTTTTGGTCCTGTCCAAAACTAGGGGAGTACTGGAAGGAGGTTTTTAGGGTAATTTCCAAGTTGGTGCATGTGAAACTAGACCCTGGTCCCCAGGAGGCCATATTCGGGGTGTCGGACCAGCCAGGGTTGGAAACTGGTGCGGAGGCAGATAACGTAGCCTTCGCGTCGTTGATCGCCCAAAGGCGGATCCTGCTGGGATGGAGAGCGGCCTCTCCACCCTGTGCCCTGGCGTGGCGGGGGGACCTGTTGGAATACTTGACCCGTGAGAAGGTTAAGTTTGAGCTGAGGGGAAGGACGGAGGGGTTCTACAAGTCATGGGCATTATTCATTATGCACTTTCAAGAACTGGATAACATCGAACATTAGTTGGGGGTGTGGGGGGGCTGTGTATATTAAGGATGACTATGGTTAATCCCTGATTCCTTTTTGTCATTTGTTTATGTAAACATGCGGGCTAATGTTTGGGGGTTGGTGGGAGGATGGGATCATTATTATTGTTATGGGGATTGACATATCTGTTGCTGATTATTTATTGTTGGTGGGTGTAAATTCAGGAGAAAATGTGAAAAAGGAGAATTTAAAAAAAAAAACTTATCACAGAAATATTTGATCACTGTTTTCTCGCTCAACATAATGTTCAGGTATCGCTATGCATTTATTTTCAAGCCCTGGAGTTTTCAGAACAAGTGATAGCAAGTGGCCTACTTGAAATGCATGATTGCAGCAAGCCAATATTTGCCCTTTTGTCTGTAATTATAATGAGTTTGTGTAGCTGTGAAAGTTATTTAATTTGTTGAATGGCATCCAGTGCAAATTGAAGCTGGACATGATAGGACCTTGCTTAGTTCCTCGTGACTAGCAAAATAAATATATCTCCACTGCACTGGATTTTACATTGCACATTTATTCTTGTTTCCTGGAAATGTAGCAGCCGTTGAGGTTATATCTGCTGGATTTAAAGAGATGTCATTGGCAGAAAGAGGTGGTCGGCGGCGAGACTTCCATGATCTTGGAGTTAACACCAGGAAGGCGATGGAGCATGTCAAAGAGTCCAAAACCGGTAACGTTTGGTGTGGAGTAGTTCAGAGTTTTATTTGAGGTTGTTTCTTCTGATCACATTTTGCAGTAAAATCTTGATCATATGTTAGCATTACTTTTATCTTACCCATTTGTCTCACTGACTAAGAAAATAGCGAAATAACATGTTCTAGATACGTGTCTAAAAAAATAATTTAAATAGGTTTTTGCTTTCTCCCATTTCAATTTTACTTTGTTTCCCGTACCAGCCTCCCCGGACAGGCGCCGGAATGTGGCGACTAGGGGCTTTTCACAGTAACTTCATTGAAGCCTACTCGTGACAAGCGAATTTCATTTCATTTTCTCTAGTTTGCCACTGATCACCAACCTCCAGGCGGAATACTTTCCATCCACTACCACTCGCTGTCTTTTTTCGGCCAGCCAAATCTGTATCCAGACAGCCAAATTTCCCTGTGTCCCATTCCCCCTAACTTTCTGAATGAACCTACCCTGGGGAACCTTATCAAGTGCCTGACTGAAATCCATATGCAACACATCCACTGCCCGACCTTCATCAATGTGTCTCATCACATCCTCAAAGAATTCAGTGAGGCTTGTGAGGCATGACCTGCCCCTCACAAAGCCGTGCTGACTCTCTTTAATCAAACTATGTTTTTCTAAATAATCATAAATCCTATTTCAGAATCCTTTCCAATATTGTGCTCACCACAGATGTAAGACTGATGGTTCTGTACACATGGCAATAAATCAAATCAATTTATGATCATGGCTGATCATCCAACTCCATAACCTTTTCTCACTTCTCCCTCCCCCCCCCCCCCCCCCCCCCCCCCCCCCCCCCCATAGCCTTTGATCCCTTTTGCCCCCAAGAGCTATATCTAATTCTTGAAAACATACAATGTTTTGGCCTCAACTGCTTTCTGTGGTAGAGAATTCCACAGGCTCCCTACTCTCTGGGTGAAGAAATTATGATCCAAGGCTTGTACGTTTGATATTGCCTTTTTCCTTTTGCGCTTTATACTTCTTGATACAAACCTAGAATTTGGGTGTCGTTTTATGACCTTGTATCTACTTTAGTTCCCACCTTTTTTAAAAAGCTCCACATATCTGCAAATCACAGTCCCTTTACTGCATTTTGTTGTTCAACACCCTATTCCAAGAAATATTTTTTTACACCGTCACCTATCATAGAATCCTAGTCTGTTCTACAGTCATCTGCAATCCTGTATATCAGAGTATTTTAATATTCAACCTGTTTCTAAATTCAGATTCTTTAATTGTAGATGGTGAAATCAGAAAGATCCCAATAAAGCCTTCTGCAACACTGCTTGCTGCAACCTGCCAAACTTCTGATTTTATTCTGTCTCTGGCCAAGTCTTCGCCATGCTGCATTTTCCTTCTAATTCCCATGTGCTGTACTCTTTGCATTAATCTCCTTGGAGGGGTAACATTTCCTATCTTCTGGTATTCTGATGATTTTCCATTCCACTGAATTTTAGGAAAATAATTTTCAGTCTGTTATTTCCGAGTATTTCTCAGGATCCCCTAACTTTGATACCATCTCTAAATAATAACCTCTGCTGTTATTAGCTAAGTAACTGTGTGGGTCTCCTCTGGGAGCTCTTGTTTCCTCTCCCAGTCCAAAGATGTTCAGGTTAGGTGGTGTTTCAGGGATAGGGTGGGGGAGAAGGCCGAGGTAGGGGGGTGCTCAGTGCAGACCCGAGGGGTCGAATAGCCTCCTGCAATGTAGAGATTCTGTGGATTCTAAATGATTTGTACCCTTTCCATTGTAAAATAATTACCTGAGTGTTCTCCATATTCTTTTGAGCACTGTGGTTTAAACACTGAACTTTAAATATGTCATAAATTAAAAGCAGGACCATATTTATATTATGCCTTTCATGCTCTCTGGTTACCCCAAAGCAGTTTTGACAATGAAAAGCTGAAGTGTTGTAGTGCAGGAAATCATTCATCTTCTATATTTTCAGGGGTTTCCGGAAGTCTAATACGTCTAATAACAAACTATATTCGGCTAAACTCACGCCCTCAATGGGCTCTATATCAGTACCATGTGGATTATAACCCTCAAATGGAATCCAGACGTCTACGTACTGTACTGTTGTTTATGCACGACAAAATTCTTGGCACAACCCGTGTTTTTGATGGTTCCATCTTATTCCTGCCTATAAAGCTGGAAAAGAAAGTAAGTTCTAAATCCTGTATGACACTATTGAGATGTAATTATTTCTACTTGAAGAAAAAGGAGTGTATTGATGTGATGGCTTGAAAAGAAAAAATATAATGCAATGAGCTTTTTCTTAGTATTCAGTTGTCTTGCGTTGGGCGTAGTAACAAGGACTCTGTTGATAACCCCATGTTTTGAGTGACTTTTGTGACGCTTGGTGCAGAGTGGGTAATTCAGCCCATTCTCCCCTGTGACTCATTAGAAGTCTATCCAATTTGTCCTTACCATGACCCTGCAGATCTTTCCTTCCAAGTATATATCAAACTCCCTTTTGAAGGTCACCATTGAATCCTCTTGGGTGTGTTCCGATAGATGAAAAACTTTGAAAGACCAGATAATGATGATTGGGTCTGCGTTCTTTCCTGGACCCTTAGATTTGGACTCATTTAAACAGCTAAAAGACTGAGCTGGGATGGGAAGGAATAGGCTACTAGAACATATTATAATCTGTTCAACCCCTGTTAGCCCCCATTTGATCCACATCTGTAACAACCTTTTTTTAAAAAAAACCATGTGCCTTTAACAACCACAGGATGTGCTGAAGGTGAGACCACACCCTGTAGTACTGTGCTGTTTTAGACTCTATATTTAAGGAAGAATAAGCCATCCCTTGATCGAGGTTTCAGATTGGCTCTGAGATGACGCAGTCCCATATACGATCTGCAGACTCTGCCACATGTGGCTATGCAGTGCTTGAAGGGTTCAGATGCTTGTGTGCTTTCTTGTGCCTTGAGTTCACCTCCGAGTGTTCCTGACAAACTCTGATGATGTTAGGGGCAGCAGGGTAGCATGGTGGTTAGCATAAATGCTTCACAGCTCCAGGGTCCCAGGTTCGATTCCCGGCTGGGTCACTGTCTGTGTGGAGTCTGCACGTCCTCCCCCTGTGTGCGTGGGTTTCCTCCGGGTGCTCCGGTTTCCTCCCACAGTCCAAAGGTGGGCGGGTTAGGTGGATTGGCCATGCTAAATTGCCCGTAGTGTCCTAATAAAAGTAAGGTTAAGGGGGGGTTGTTGGGTTACGGGTATAGGGTGGATGCGTGGGTTTGAGTAGGGTGATCATGGCTCGGCACAACATTGAGGGCCGAAGGGCCTGTTCTGTGCTGTACTGTTCTATGTGTTTGATGCCTTACTGAATGAGCCTTTTCCGTTTCAGTCAGTTTTAAGCCAGGGTCTTCGAGTCAGTGGGGATGTTTGACCTTTTCATGGATCCTTTGAGGATATCCCTTGAGTGTTTCTGCTGTCCTCCTGGGAGTGTCTTGCTGTGACCATGTTCTGAGTAATGCTGTTGATTCCGAAACCAGGGTTTCAGGCATACAAACAACATTGAGTGATTAGTGTTTTGATGCTGATGCTAGGCAAGTTAGCTTGGGAGAGCATACTGGGGCTGCTTTATTTACCAGCAGATTTGGAGGGTCCTGTGCCGGCACCGCTGGTGGTATATCTGTGCTTCCAGCTGTCTGCTGTAGGTTGTCCAAGTCTCTGATGTAGGAGCACGTTTAGAATCACTGCTGCCCTATAAACCATGACCTTAGTCTCGGGATTGAGATCTGGTTCTCAAATACTCTTCTCCATATGACAGAAATGATGTGGATTTAGAGATAAATACTGGCTAAGCCAACCTGGATACCCCCCACCCCGCTCTTCAAAATAAAGATGTACAATCTTTTTCATCTATCGGAAAGATCCATCTGATAGTCTTGCCTGTGTTCATGAGTGTCAGCTTTCCTTGTTTGATGCCCCAGTTCTGGAGTGAGACTTGAGCCCACAACCTTACGACTTGGGTGACAGCATTGAGCATATATTGGTGAAAATCTTTGACAGGCAACGTATGTGCAGTTTATGATGTGACATTAAGATCTTGGTAGAGACCAGTAGCTTTATTCCTTAAAGTAGACAACATTTGAAATCCGAGAAAATGAAGCCACATGGTTCCATGGTTTAAAACAGAAGAATTTGTGAGATAAAAGTCAACAAAGCAAATACCAAATACTACCTGTCCTAACTTCCACCAGAATTAACATCAGTTAATAGGCAAATGGTAGACGAACATAAACTATAAATTGCACTGATTAACACAGATATTAGCAATTGGCTCAGCAGCCCAACTCAGATTTTGGTAATCTCACAGTCACTGAGCCCTTCAAAACTCTTGTCTTCCCCGAAAGGGTTTTCAGCTTCTAGGAGCTAATCTGATCTCCAACACGCAACTGTCTTAAGTTCCCCAGGCATGGCCTTCACAAATGCCACACATCATAGAGGTTTGCAGCATGAAAACAGGCCCTTTGGCTCAACCTGTCCACATTGCCCAGTTTTTAACCACTGAGCTAGTCCTTTGCCCACCTTTGGCCCATAACCCTCTATACCCATCTTTCCCATATAACTCTTATTGCTTTTTAAAAGACAAAATTGTGCCTGCTACTGCCTCTGGCAGCTTGTTCCAGATACTGATCACCCACTTTGTGAATGAATTGTCCCTTGGACCCTTTTGTATGTGTCTCCTCTCACCTTAACCCTATCCCCTCTAGTTTTAGACTCCTCTACCTTTGGGAAAAGATGTTGACTATCTACCTTATCTATGCCCCTTATTATTTTATAGATCACCCCTATGCTCCAGGAAAAAAAGTCCCAGTCTATCCAGCCTTTCAACTCAAACCATCAAGTCCCGGTCACATCCTAGTAAATTTTTCTGTGCTCTTTTCTGTGCTCTTTCTAGTTTAATATCCTTTCTATAATAGGGTGACCAGAACTGTACACAGTATTCCAAGTGTGACCTTACTAATGTCTTGTACAACTTCAGCAAGACGTCCAAACACCTGTATTCAGCGTTCTGACCAATGAAACCAAGCATGCCGAATGCCTTCTTCACCACCCTGTCCTCCTGTGACTCCACATTCAAGGAGCTATGAACCTGTACCCAACTCTTTGTTCTATAACTCTCTCCAACTCCCTACCATTAACTGACTTGGTGTCATCTGCAAACTTACTAGCCATGCCTCCTAAATTCTTTCCAAATCATTAATTTAAATAACAAATAACTGGACCCAGCACTGATCCCTGAGGCACACCGCTGGTCACAGGCCTCTAGTTTGGAAAAATAACCCTCTACAATCACCCTTTGTCTTCTATCATCAAGCCGATTTTATATACAATTGGCTACCTCGCCCTGGATCCCGTGAGATTTAACCTTATGCAACAACCTACCATGCGGTACCTTGTCAGAGGCCTTGCTAAATTCCATGTAGACAAAGTCGACTGCACTGCTCTCATCTACCTTCTTGGTTACCCCTTCAAAAAAGTCAATCAAATTCGTGAGACATGATTTTCCACTCCAAGCCATGGTGATTGTTCCTAATCAGTCCTTGCCTTTCTCGATGCCTGTAGATCCTTTGTCTCAGAATACCTTCTGCCAACTTACCCACGCCAGACGTTAGGCTCTTTAAATTGGTCTGGGTGATGTAGATCCATCAATTTTATCTTCAAGTAACAAAGCTGCAGCATCATATTCCCTTGCTTTGTCTCAGCTTCTGTATCAAGGCTTGAGTCTTCAGCTTGTCTGTTCTGCTCCAGTGGACTAAGTTTTACTTCTGTTGTTGACTTTTCTGCCTCCCTTTTGAGTTTTGTGTTCAGTTTTTAGTTTTGTGAGCTAGGGCTGCCTCAAAAGCATGCAAAGCAAACTAAAAATGTAGATTCCCTCACTGTTACAATCTAAATGAAAGATTCTTATTAAGCGTGACATTTGATCTGAAGTGGAAATGTCATAGTTGCGACAAAATATATTGAGAATTCACATCCATTGACTGTCCGAGAGGGTTAATGAATTTATACCCATTAATACATTAAACAAACGCCCCATGCCAGCCAATAAGTTCAAAGAAGGTTGGGATTTGTGACAGGCAAGCTGTTGACAGTGTCTATCTGTGAACACGAGCAGGCAGAATTCCTCAGCGAAATTGAAGCAGTCTCTAATAAAGCAAGGTTATTTCTCCAGCAAAAAGCAGTGAGCAGAGGATTGTTGATGCAAATTGTGTAAAATTGGTGACAGTCAGTTATAAATGTTCAGTTGTGGCTGGGAAGAGAAAACTCACTTTTTACAGCTCATATTTCAGCACTTGAACTTGCTCACCAGGAACTGCATTGACACTGTCAAATACCGGTTGCTAAACTCCCAAAGGCCTGCATTCGAAAGCAGAGCTGGGGTGAAGTTTGGACTAAGATGCATTTGCCTGCTGTACCCAATTATAGTCCAGGCCTTCATTAGACAGGAATAGGCCATTCAACGCTTAGAGCCTGCTGCACCATTCAACAAGGTCATGGCTGATCCCACTATGGTCTCAAATGTTGTCGGAGGTGCTAATTTCCATCTAAAATGGGGATGATTTCAGGTTTAAATACATGAAATGTTTGAGTTTTAATAAGATTTGTGACCTTTCTTTAATTGTAAGGTCACTGAACTACTCAGCCAGACACGTGATGGTCAGAATGTGAAGGTAACAGTTACTTTGACCAATGAATTGCCTCCAACTTCTCCAACATGTCTTCAGTTTTACAACATTGTGTTCAAAAGGTGGGTGATTAAAAAAAGGTGGGTGATTGGAAAAAGGTGTCTTTTGGCCTGGCAACTTGAAGGATTGTGGGACTTAAGTGGTTGGTCCCAGTGGTTGAAGTAGTGCAGGCATGCTGTATCGGATAGCTGCCTATTTTGCAAGTTCTAAGATTTTCTGGGCTAATTAATGTTTAATAATGACACTCCATTCGAAGTGAACTTCCTTCCGATTGGATTAAAATTTTGTGTTTTGGATACACTACTGTTTAAGTCAGACAGGTACAGCTTGGGAGAGTCCAAGTACCTTGGGTACCTCAGTGTAGGGTTGAACGGAATGACCGTCTGTGAAACATGCACTCATTTGTGCAAACAAAATTCCTATTTGCAAGAATTTCACACAAGCTTACATCTGACCGATCAAAGGATTTCAGATATCAGAGTTGATCCTGGTATGTTTAATTGTAATTCTGAGATTTAAATAATTCGAAGCTTGTCTGCTGTTGCCTCAATTTATTAAAAAAAATAGAAATTTGCAGTTGGGCGAATTTATCTATCTCTGCCATGTTAAATAGATATGATTGTAATTGTGCCATTTCTAAAAAACACTTCCAATTCCTTACAGAAATTCAGAAGTTTTTTTTTTTGCAGACTTTTAAAGATGATGTCCTTGCAGCAAATTGGCCGAAACTACTACAACCCTCAGGATCCCATTATGATTCCACAGCACAGGTAGGTGACAACTAATTATAAATGCAAACACTTGATTTGATTGAGCTGGTGAATTTTCCTTTCATTGGGTGAGTCAAGATCAAGCGTAGTCTTCAGTCAGAAATAGCAGGGTTGGAAGTCAGTAATTCTGAAATGCTGCCTATTTTGTCCTTTTTATTTCTGTTTGAGTCCGCATTAGCACGGTGGCTTGCCAAACTAATCATACCTTACACACAAGTGGCTACATTGGCAGCAAGGTGGAATTACCATCTGAAAAGTTACCTATTGATGTGAACATTGAAAATTAGCAGTTGAGCATGTTGACAAGAACTGTATTCGGATGCAAGATTTTTAACATGGGTTCAAATTGGATTCCATCCAACTAAAAACAAACTTAAGGGCGCAATACAAGACCAGGGATGTGCTTCTGAGGCTGTGTTAAGGCTCTGGTCAGACCCCATTTGGAGTATGTGAGCAGTTTAGGGCCCTGTATCTAAGGAAGGATGTGCTGGCCTTGGAAAGGATCCAGAGGAGGTTCACAAGAATGATCCCTGGAATGAAGAGCTTGTTGTATGAGGAACGTTTTAGGACTCTGGGTCTGTACTCGTTGGAGTTTAGAAGGATGAGACGGGATCTTATTGAAACTTAGAAGATACTGCAAGGCCAGGATAGAGTGGACGTGGAGAGGATGTTTTCACTTGTAAGAAAAACTAGAACCAGAGGACACAACCTCAGACTAAAGGGACAATCCTTTAAAACAGAGATGAGGAGGAATTTCTTCAGCCAGAGGGTGGTGAATCTGTGGAACTCTTTGCCGCAGAAGGCTGTGGAGGCCAATTCACTGAGTGTCTTTAAGACAGAGATAGATAGGTTCTTGATTAATAAGGGGATCCGGGGTTATGGGGAGAAGGCAGGAGAATGGGGATGAGAAAAATATCAGCCATGATTAAATGGCGGAGCAGGCTCTGTGCCGAGTGGCCTAATTCTGCTCCTATGTCTTGTGGTCTAATTAAATTAAATGGGAACAAATCCCATTGCGAGCGTGTTTAGTTGTTTGTTTCCTGGCTCGCAGCGCCGAAAAACACAAGGCTATAAAACGCGACTTGTGTTTGATAAGGGGCCTTAATGGGGAACGCGTGGCCGAGGCTGCACATAACCCTATTTTGTTCACTGGAGAGCTCCGCTCGCCGGAACTCAGTGTAGTGAGAGAACAGGTCACTATTTTTAAATATTGTCTCGACCTCGGAGGCCCTTGAAGCGACCCCTCCCAAGCCCCAAAGCACTATGGGAAAGCCCCCTGCACTCCCCAAGGTTAAGGAGATTGATCCCACGCCTCGGGTAACTTGGAAATCTATACCTTAAAGTGAGACTAGCAGTCTTGCTTGAATATGCAGATTTGCTAGAAAGTGATCCCAGCTAAATGGGCGGGATTCCTATCGCTACGCTTTGCGAGATTGTGTTAGATCTTGTGAGGCGTTGCAAGCCGGGTAGATACAGGCTATCTGTGGCAGGCAGGTTGTGAGGACGAGATGATGAGCTTTTTGGCTCTTGTTGGTTCTCTCACTCTCACCACCTGCTGCTGATGCAGTCTAGCAGCTGAAGCTTAGGACTTGGCCTGTAATGGTACAACCTAGATGGACATTGCAAGTCTTCCATCCTTGGTACGTTTTCTTTCCCATTTTTCCCTGATGCCATGAGACTTCATGGGACCTCGAGGATGCTCGCTCCTGACGGTGTGCCATAGTGCTGCCACCTCTGGTGGGTTTTTCCTGTTGATGGGACAGGACGTGCCCAGGGAAGGTGGTATATGGGACATTGTCTGTAGGGTATGATTCCTTGGATGTGACTGCTAGGTTGTTGCTTGACTAGTCTGTGGGAAGTGCTCGCAATTTTGGCACAAGTCCACAGATGTTGGGAACATAAGAACTAAGAGCAATAGGCCATCTGGCCCTTCGAGCCTGCTCTGCCATTCAATGAGATTACGGCTGATCTTTTGTGGACTCAGCTTCACTTTCCTGCCTGAAAACCATAACCCTTTATTCTTTTATTCTCCAAAAAACTATCTATCTCTATCTTGAAAACATTTAATGAAGGAACCTCAACTGCTTCACTGGGTGGGGAATTCCATAGATTCACAACCCTTTGGGTGAAGAAGTCTGCATCTATCGTATCTATTCCCTTCATAATTTTATATGTTTCTATAAAGTCCTCCCTGCACCCTTCTAAATTCCAATGAGCACAGTCCCAGTCTACTCAACCTCTCCTTGTAATCCAACCCCTTCAGCTCTGGGATTAACCTAGTGAATCCCCTCTGCACACCCTCCAGCCGACTGATACGTCCTTTCTCTGGTAAGAAGACCAAAACTGAACACAATACTCCAGGTGTGGCCTCACTAGAATCTTATACAGTTGTAGCATTATCTCACTAGTCTTAAATTCCATTCCTCTAGCAGTGAAGGACAAAACTCCATTCGCCTTCTTAATCACCTGTTGCACCTGTAAACCAACTTTCTGTGACTCATGCACTAGCACACCCAGGTCCCTCTGCACAGCAGCATGTTTCAATATTTTATCATTTAAATAATAATCCCTTTTGCTGCTGTTCCTACCAAAATGGATAACCTCACATTTGTCAACATTGTATTCCATCTGCCAGACCCTAGCCCATTCACTTAACCTATCCAAATCCCTCTGCAGACTTCCGGTATCCTCTGCACTTTTGCTTTACCACTCATCTTAGAGTCGTCTGCAAACTTGGACACATTGCCCTTGGTCCCCAACTCCAAATCATCTATGTAAATTGTGAACAATTGTGGGCTCAACATTGATCCCTGAGGGACAAAACTAGCTACTGATTGTGAACCAGAGAAACACCTATTAACCCCCACCCATTAATCCCCAAGGAGGATTTGCAGGATCGACAGGGCTTGAGTTTACCGTTGTAGTTTCCAGTGCCTAGATTGATGCCAAGTGGTCTGTCTGCTTTTCCTCCTTTATTGACTCTCTAGCCATTTGATTGAACTGAGTGGCTTGCTGGGCAATTTTAGATGGCATTTAGAGTCACATTGCTGTGCGTCTGGAGTTGCATAGGCCAGACCAAGTAAGGATGGTGGATTTTCTTCTCTAAAGGATATTCAGTGAATCAGATGAGTTTTGATGACAATTAACAATGGCTTTGTGATCGCGTTAGACCAGTTTTCAATTCCATATTTATGATTTGAAGTTACCATCTGCCGTGGTGGGATTTGAACCAATGTTTCCAGCACATTAGCCTGGACTTTTGGATTTACTGCTGTGACATTACCACTGTGCCCCCACCTCCCACTAACATTCTGATATTTCCCCCCCCCATGGCAGGATCATGGTTTGGCCAGGGTACACCACTTCAATTCTACAGTACGAGAACAGTGTCATGTTATGTGCAGATGTCAGTCACAAGATTCTGCGTAGTGAAACTGTACTTGACGTAATGTATCAGTTGTATGAGCAATTTGGTGAACATCGGTTTCAAGAGGCCTGCTCCAAAGAGCTAGTTGGAGTAATAGTTCTTACCAGGTAAGATGTGACGGAGTGTGAGTTGCTTCATGGCTTCCATATGGAAACAGGAAATGTCTAATGGTAGGCCTCTAATTCAAAAGACAATTGTGTTGAAGAGCATGAGGAGGAGCTTATTCTAAATCTGAAGTACTATACCGTTTAATGTTAGATGCTGATTCTTCCTTCTGCTTAAATTAGAAATTCAGCTTTTTGACATAACGTGCATTTTTAGGATGTAATCATTGTAAACTAATTCATTCTTCATGGTGATTTCTAGATACAACAACAAGACTTACCGAATCGATGACGTTGATTGGGTTCAGAATCCACGGAACACCTTTAAAAAGGCAGACGGATCTGAAATTAGCTACATTGATTACTACAAGAAGGTATGAATGTGCTGCTGTCATTGATCTTCAGTAAGAAGTTATAACGTTTCTGCATTGCCCGTGTAATTTGCTAAATAGTACGTTGGCAAACTGGCTTTGGATAGGAAAATTTGAGCTATGCCTATTTTTTCTTTCTCTCCGCAGCAATATAGTACAGACATCACTGACTTGAACCAGCCAGTGCTCATTAGTCAGCCCAAACGGCAAGGACCTGGGGGTACTAGTATTGGACCCATCTGCCTCATTCCAGAGCTGTGCTATCTTACAGGTATGGTGCCTAATTTGAATAATTATCCAGTGCATGACTCATTGTAGGTATGAAGTAGATTCCATGTCATTCGCTGCATCTTGTACATGTAGTGGTACATACTAGTGGTATAGTGGTGCAGGATGTTGAAATATTTTGCTACTGTTAAGTGGCTGTTGAATCATGTTTTTTAAGATTGTCTGGGTGTGAAATAAAAATCGTCATAGTCCCCGAGGACTATGCTACCCTCCTTTTGAGAGCACTAACTGGTGGTGATTTAACTTGAGGGTCACTGCACCTCAGGTGAGGGGCATGTTTGAGAAGGCAGGACCATCATGGATAGGACTAGGGAGGTTATGCTGCAATTGTATAAAGTGTTAGTGAGGCCACACCTGGAGTATTGTGTTCAGTTTTGGTCGCCTTACCTGAGAAAGGACGTACTGATGCTGGAGGGTGTGCAGAGGAGATTCACTAGGTTAATCCCAGAGCTGAAGGGGTTGGATTACGAGGAGAGGTTGAGTAGACTGGGTCTGTACTCGTTGGAATTTAGAAGGATGAAAAAAAAAAAATGAGGGGGGATCTTATAGAAACATAAAATTATGAAGGGAATAGATACGATAGATGCGGGCAGGTTGTTTCCACTGGCGGGTGAAAGCAGAACTAGGGGGCATAGCCTCAAAATAAGGGGAAGTAGATTTAGGGCTGATTTTAGGAGGAACTTCTTCACCCAAAGGGTTGTGAATCTATGGAATTCCTTGCCCAGTGAAGCAGTTGAGGCCTTTTCATTAAATGTTTTTTAAGATAAAGATAGATAGTTTTTTTAAGAATAAAAGGATTAAGGGTTATGGTGTTAGGGCCGGAAAGTGGAGCTGAGTCCACAAAAGATCAGCCGTGATCTCATTGAATGGTGGAGCACGCTTGAGGGGCCAGATGGCCTACTCCTGCTCCTAGTTCTTATGTTCTTGTGTAACCTCAGCTGGTACAGGAAGTAAACCCGCGCTGTTGGCATCGCTCAAGTCCCAAAATAGCTACCCAGCTAACCGACTCCCAGTGTACTGATCTGTTATGGGAGCGGTGTTTTCAGAACCCCAAAATGTATCATGGAGTTCAACCAACCCCCACCTTTAATGAATTGTTGCTTTTGAAGCACACTGATTGTTCCCCAGGTGTAGTATTACAATTATGGACACGTGGTTTTCAAAACAAAACAACTTTTATTCCACAAACTCAAATTAACCTTTTAAATAAACATTGGTTCTCTTAACATCCCTTACTTCAAAGATAACCCCGAAAATAATACAACACTACCCAATCCTGCAAACTGTTCCTTTACACATCCAAAAGATTTAACAAACCTTCAAAAACAGACATGAGGTTACATTTAATATATTTAGTCTTTGGATTTACAGACATCAACAGACCAGCTCGGTGTGTCTTCCTACAGCTCTCAGCAAAACACACACACACCCAGCTGCTCTCTCAAACTGAAACTGAAAACCCAGAACTAACCTCAAAATGGCTGAACTGAGCTCAGCTCCACCCACTCTCTGACATCACTATTTTCTTAAAGGTACATTGCTTAAACATCCATTTCTTGAAGGTACTCTCACATGACAGATCAAATGTTTACCTGTGATCTTCCTGCCTCAAGGTTTTGCACTCCAGCAAGCTACTGGGAGGACATTTTTGTAAAGTTCATTGCACATGTAATTTGGCATTTGCTGGTGATTGTGGTTAAATAATGTGAAATATATTGTACAGATTTGCAGCAGGATGGTCGTGGATTTAAGGAAGCTACTCCAATGGGCTGCTGTTCAGTGAATCTTTTATCTGCACATAAGATGTATGTTGGAATGAATAGGTGCTGTGCACTGATAGGTGCTTTCTCCAACCCAGAATAACCTTGTGGAGCACAGCATGTGACTGCAAGAAGCAAAGCTGTATGCGTGAGACTGCGCACGTTCTCCCCACGTGTGTGTGGGTTTACTCCGGGTGCTCTGGTTTCCTCCCACAGTCCAAAGATGTACCGGTTAGGTGGATTGGCCATGCTAAATTGCCCCTTGATGTCCAAAGATGTGCAGGTTAGGTGGGGTTGTTGGGATAGGGCAGGGGGAGGAGGGCCTTGGCTGGGTGCTCTTTCAGAGGGTCAGCGCAGGTTAGATGAGCCTTCCAGACTGTAGGGATTCTATGATTCTCACTGTTTGTTAAAGCAAAATAGAACAATAGAAGGTGCCAGCACAGAAGGAAGAATATGTTAATGCAGCTTTGTGACTTTCTGACCATGATGGGAGCAAACTTGCAGCATCCATGTTTCTCAAACTCCAAAAAATTGTGTTTCGAAGTTTACATTTTCAAAGGGAGTGAAATATTTTTTGCTCCTCTTGTCCAGTGTTCTATTCTTTAGCCAAGCTGAATTTTGCTTTTAACAGTGTCAGCTTCAACAGCTCAATGGTAGAACCCGTCTCTAGAGTAACAAGGTTCCAGGTGTAAGTCCCACTCTCGGCTTGAGCACAGAAAGTCAATGGTGAAGCTGCAGAGCAGTCAGTGCAGTACTGAGGGGGTGTTAGAACATAGAACATACAGTGCAGAAGGAGGCCATTCGGTCCATCGAGTCTGCACCGACCCACTTAAGCCCTTACTTCCACCCTATCCCCGTAACCCAATAACCCCTCCTAACGTTTTGGTCACTAAGGGCAATTTATCATGGCCAATCCACCTAACCTGCACGTCTCTGGCGTGTGGGAGGAAACTGGGGCACCCGGAGGAAACCCACGCAGACACGGGGAAAACGTGCAGATTCCGCACAGACAGTAACCCAGCCGGGAATCGAACCTGGAACCCTGGTGCTGTGTAGCCACAGTGCTATCCACTTGTGCTGCCCTATGCTACCATGCTGCTGTACTGTTGGTGCCATCTTTCAAGTGAGGCATTAAACAGGGCCTCCCTCATCAGCCTGCTCAAGTGAATGTGGAAGGTCCCTTTGAAGTGTAAGTGAGTTTTCCTCCGTATCTCATCCCTCAGCAGTATCACAAAAAATCTGCTCCGGTCACTTTTACATTGCTGTTTATGGGAATTTGCAATGCACAAATTACATGATTCACCTCAAATAAGCACTAACATGGTTGTAAAATCCTTTGTGGCTGTGAAAGGCATTGTATAAATGCAAGTCTTCTGTTTATTTATAGGTATGACCGATAAGATACGATCTGATTTCAATGTTATGAGGGACCTGTCTGTACACACAAGATTAGCACCAGAACAAAGAGAACAACGATTGTGGCGTTTCATAGACTACATCCAAAAGTATGTTCTTGAATTAAATGAAAGTTGGAAAAATCTTTGGTCTTCAGAAGTGTAAAAACCAACATTTTGTTGTGTAGTTTATTGTAACTTTCAGTCGATCCTTTCAATAGACTCAAAATTTCAATTCTGTTCATTTGCTTTTTAATTCTGCATTTTCTGCTTCTGTGTTGGTTTCTTAGGTTAGCAGATTGACTCTCACTTTGAACTTGAGTATTTAGTTCGGTCCTTCCAACTTTTCCTTGGCCTCAGTTTGGCCCCAGCCAGCACTGGAACTGGAATCTGAGCCAGCATCACTGAGAATTTAGAATGTCATTTACTTCTTTATCTTGGAGTGCGCCTGGATATTTACAATTAATCTAATTTACAAAGGCCATTTGGTGAAACTGTGCCGCTGCCGTCTGTACTCCACATGAAGACGGTTCCACTTTCCTTCATCTAACTGTCAGCATAATCGACTGTTTCTTCTTTGTGTTAATCTAGTTTCCTTTTACATAGGACAGTTCAGTCTCTCTTGTGCAAGCAGCTTGATGACAGCACAATAATAGAATAATTTAACATCTGAACGTGTCTTTATCTGTTGTTTGAAGCTGGTTTAATATGATTTATTTTGTATTCTGGCGAATGAAGAAAATAAATAAATTTTAAACTTATTATTAGGTTGCGATGAATTGTTAAACTTTTATTTTTAAAAACAGGGATGATAATGTACAGAAGGAACTCTCTGACTGGGGTCTCCAGTTTGATGCTAAATTACACTCCCTGTCTGGCCGAGTTGTGCCTTCAGAGAAGATCCACCAAGGTGGAAAAATGGTAAGTGCAAGTGTCTTAATTTGAAATTTCAACCAGATTGTGAATGGCTAGAAACAGTATTCAAATCCACACGCAAGTAGGAATTGCTAAATTTCATCAGCCAAATGGTTCTTGAATCTACTTCATAAGCACTTAAGTTGCTCCAGCTTTGAGTGTGAGGGTGCCTTCAGGACATTGATAAACATGTGGCGTGGCAACTCAGTACTTTCAGCCACTGGCCAACAATGTATTGTTTAAGGCTAGACACCACAGTAGTTAATATAATGAAGTGTCAGCTACAATAGACAGAAAGTGGAGTTGTGTATAAAAG
Source organism: Scyliorhinus canicula (assembly GCF_902713615.1). Taxonomy (NCBI): domain Eukaryota; kingdom Metazoa; phylum Chordata; class Chondrichthyes; order Carcharhiniformes; family Scyliorhinidae; genus Scyliorhinus; species Scyliorhinus canicula. The sequence goes on from NC_052146.1 coordinate 3,487,445, forward strand.
CACTTAATATATGCAGGTAGTCTTTGATGGGAAGTCTTATTGGGAAGGTAGCAGGCTCGCAGAAATTTTGATTTACATTAGTATTACTTCAACTAGGGAACAAAGGAACAAGGGTCAGCTCTTTGAGCTTGTCTGCCATTCATCTAAAGCTTGACTAATCCTGTATCTCAACTCTACCCAATATGGTTCTGTAATCCTCACATCTTTGCCTTCATACAAATTGGCAGCACAGCAATGGCCATTCCTGTCTTCATACCTTTGAGTGTCTGTGCGGAGTCTGCACATTCTCCCCATGTCTGCATGGGTTTCCTCCGGGTGCACCGGTTTCCTCCCACAAGTCCCGAAAGACTTCCTGTTAGGTGAATTGGACATTATGACTCCGATTGGGTACAACTGTGGCTTTATTGCAGTCTGATGTGTGGCCTCCTACTGCAGCTGGCGAAATGGCAGATCAATGGCGGACATGCATATTTATACAACTCCTAGTGGGCGGAGCCAGCTGGCAGGGGCTACCGGCGAACCTGTAGTACAGGTCCTACCTTACATCCCCTAATACAGGTGTACACAGTGGTTCACCACATTCACCCCCTGTTAAAAATGAGTCCGGCGGGGATGGTGTGGAACTATATACAATGTTACGAATTATGTACAGTGTCTTATAAAATTAGTGGGGAAGGAAAACAATGTCCATTTTGACGGTCCGGTGCCAGTCAGAGGTTCAGTCGATCTGGTGCTTTGACGATTCGCTGGGAGGGACGTAACGGTGGCAGCAATGGCGGTGCTGGTGTCACCGACGTTGATGCTGGCGGTGCTGGTGCTGGCCAGTAGTCGGATGACCCAGGCAGCGTGCCGAAATCTTCTTCGTCCTCTTGCGTGGGCAGGGGAAGGAGAGATGGACCTGGAGGGGTTAATGTCGGTATGGCTGGGGGAGGGGAGGGTGGCGCATGGGTGGGGAAGTGTGTTTCGCTGGAACCTGAGGGAGCCAGGTCCCTGAGGGAGACAGTATCTTGTCGGGGAACTCCACGTAGGCATATTGGGGGTTGGCGTGGAGAAAGTGTACCCTGTCCACCAAGGGGTCCGCCGTGTGGAGTCGGACGTGCCTACGGAGCAGGGCCGGTCCTGGAGCTGCGAGCCAAGTCGGGAGCGACACCCCGGATGTGGACTTCCTGGGGAAGCTAAAAACGCGTTCATGGGGTGTGTTATTTGTGGTGGTGCACAGTAGTGACCGGATGGAGTGGAGTACATCAGGGAGGACCTCCTGCCAGCGAGAGGCTGGAAGGTTCCTGGACTGTAGGGCCAGCTGGACGGCCCTCCAAACCGTCCCGTTCTCCCCCTCTACCTGCCCGTTTCCCCGGGGGTTGTAGCTGGTCGTCCTGCTGGAGGCGATACCCCTGCTGAGCAGGAACTGACGCAGCTCATCGCTCATGAATGAGCATCCCCTGTCACTGGATGTAGGCAGGGAAAGCGAACAGAGCGAAGATTGTGTTGAGGGCCTTGATGACGGTGGCAGACGTCATATCGGGGCATGGGATGGCGAAGGGGAATCTGAAGTACTCATCGACCACGCTGAGGATATGCGTGTTGCAGTCGGTGGACGGGAGGGGCCCTTTGAAATCCACGCTGAGGCGTTCAAAGGGCGGGAAGCCTTCATCAGGCGTGCACGGTCCGGCCGGTAGAAGTGCAGCTTGCACTCCGCACAGACCTGACAGTCTTTAGTGACTGTCCATACTTCCTCAACGGAGTAGGGCAGGTTGCGAGCCTTGACGAGGTGGTACAGTCGTGTGACCCCCGGGGACTAAGGCTGTCGTGCAGGGCCCGGAGTTGGTCTACTTGTGCGCTGGCACATGTACCTCGGGAGAGGGCGTCTGGGGGCTTGTTGAGTTTGCTGGGGCGATACAAAATCTCGTAATTATAGGTGGAGAGCTCGATTCTCCACCGCAAGATTTTATCATTTTTGATCTTGCCCCGCTGCGTGTTGTTAAACATGAAGGCTACCGACCGTTGGTCAGTGAGGAGAGTGAATCTCCTGCCGGCCAGGTAATGTCTCCAATGCCGCACATCTTCAACGATGGCTTGGGCCTCTTTTGTGACGGATGAGTGCCAAGTTTCAGAGGCGTGAAGGGTGCGGGAAAAGAATGCCATGGTCTGCCTGCCTGATTGAGGGTGGCAGCAAGGGCAACATCTGAAGCGCCGCTTTCTACTTGAAAGGCAGTGTCTCGTCTATTGCGTGCATCCCGGCCTTGGCTATGTCTGCTCTGATACGGGCGAAGGCATGTTGTGCCTCGGCCGCGAGGGGAAATTGAGTGGACTGTATGAGTGGGCGGGCCTTGTCCGCATAGTTTGGGACCCACTGGGTGTAGTACGAAAAGAACCCCAGGCAGCGTTTTGAGGGCCTTGGGGCAGTGGGGGAGGGGAAGCCCCATGAGGGGGCGCATGCAGTCGGGATCGGGCCCCAGAAGTCCGTTTTGGACTACATAGCCAAGGATGGCTAAGCGGGTCGTGCTGAACGCACACTTCTCTTTATTTTTATTCAAAATTTTTACATTATAAATAACCGAAAAGGAAAATAGAAATCCCCCCTGTCCCTTTACAGAAAAAATGAAACAAAATACATAAAAAATGAACGTTAACCAATAGTAAATCTTCAACCAAACACAAACATCCCCCCCCCCCCCCCCCCCCGGGTTGCTGCTGCTACTGACCCCCTCGTAACGCTCCGCCAGGAAGTCTAGGAATGGCTGCCACTGCCTGAAGAACCCTTGCACAGATCCCCCTTAAGGCAAATTTCACCTCCAATTTAATAAACCCATGTTGTTAATCCAGGATTCCACGCTTGGGGGGCCTCGCATCCTTCCACTGAAGCAGAATCCTTCGCCGGGCTACCAGGGACGCAAAGGCCAGAATACCGGCCTCTTTCGCCTCCTGCACTCCCGGCTCATCCAACATCCCAAATATTGCAAGCCCCCAGCCCGGCTTAACCCTGGAATTCACCACCCTTGACACCGTCCTTGCTATGCCCCTTCAGAACTCCTCTAACGTGTGGGTATGGTTTGCTGGACCCCCTGAACACCTTGCACATCTAGCCTCACTTCCAAAGAACTGGCTCAGCCTTGCCCCGGTCATATGCGCCCTGTGCAGCACCTTAAATTGTATAAGGCTGAGCCTAGCGCAAGTGGAGGAAGAATTTACTCTTCCCAAGGCAGTCGCCCACATATCCCTCCCCCAGTTCCTCCTCCCACTTACCTTTTAACCTCTCCACCAAGTCCTCCTCCTCCTCCTGCATCATCTGATGAATTGCCAAAATCCTACCCTCTCCAACTCACACCCCCGACAGCATCCTATCCTGAACCCTGTGCGTCGGCAGCAGTGGGAACTCCACCACCTGACGCCTAACGAACGCCTTTCTTGCATATATCTGAAGATATTTCCGGGGGGGGGGAGCCCGAATTTCTCCTCCAGTTCCCTAAGACTCGCAAACTTCCCGTCGATGAACAGGTCCCCAATCCTCCTAATACCCGCCCTGTACCAGCTCCGGAACCCCTCCCCCATCCATTTTCCCCGGGACAAACCGATTGGTGTTCTCGTATCGGGGACCACACCTAGGCCCCCACCTCCCCCCTGTGACGTCTCCACTGCCCCAGATTTTGAGTGTCGCCGCCACCACCGGGCTCGTAGTGTACCTCATCGGAGGGAGCGGCAGCGGTGCCGTCACCAGCGCCCCCAAGGTCGTGCCCACACAGGGCGCCATCTCCAACCTCTTCCATGCTGCCCCTTCCCCGCTCCATTACCCATTTACGCACCATCGCCATGTTGGCAGCCCAGTAATACCCGCAGAGGTTAGGCAACGCCAGCCCCCCCCCCCCCCCCCCCCCCCCCCCAAATCTCTGCTCCGCTCCAGAAACACCTTCTCACCCTCGGGGTCGTCTTAGCCCACACTAACCCCATAATACTCCTGTTAACCTGCTTAAAAGCCTTGGGGATCAGGATGGGGAGGCACTGAAACAAAAACAGAAACCTCTGGAGCACCGTCATTTTAATGGACTGCACCCTACCCGCCAGGGAGAGCGGCAGCATATCCCACCTTTCGAACTCCTCCTCCATTTGCTCCACCAGCATCGTTAAATTGAGTTTATGCAGGGCCCCCCAGCTTCTAGCCACCTGCACCCCCAAGTATCTAAAACTCCTCTCTGCCCTTTTTAGCGGAAGCTCACCAATCATCCTCTCCTGGTCTCCCGGCTGCACCACGAACAGCTCACTCTTCCCCATATTAAGCTTATCCCGGAGAAATCCCCAAACTCCCTGAGGATCCTCTGCCACATACAATAACAAATCGTCTGCATACAGTGATACCCGGTGTTCCTCCCATCCCTGCACCAACCCCCTCCAATTCCTAGACTCTCCCAAAGCCATGGCCAGGGGCTCAATCGCCAGCGCAAAGAGCAGGGGGATAAAGGACACCCCTGCCTCGTTCCTCGGTATAGCTGGAAATATTCCGACCTCCTGTTCGTGGCCACACACGCCACCGGGGCCTCGTACAGCAGTCTCACCCAGCTGACGAACCCCTCCCAAACCCCAACCTCCTCAACACCTCCCACAGGTACCTCCACTCCACCCTATCGAAGGCCTTCTCTGCGTCCATAGCTACCACTACCTCCGCCTCCCCCTCCACCGCCAGCATCATAATTATATTCAGGGGCCTATGTACGTTGGTATTCATCTGCCTCCCTTTCACAAAACCCGTCTGATCCTAGTGTATAAACCCCGGGACCCCCCGTAAATGCGTTTCCTGAAGCATGACCACATCTGGGCAGCAGGGTAGCATGGTGGTTAGCATAAATGCTTCACAGCTCCAGGGTCCCAGGTTCGATTCCCGGCTGGGTCACTGTCTGTGTGGAGTCTGCACATCCTCCCCCTGTGTGCGTGGGTTTCCTCCGGGTGCTCCGGTTTCCTCCCACAGTCCAAAGATGTGCGGGTTAGGTGGATTGGCCATGCTAAATTGCCCGTAGTGTCCTAATAAAAAAGTAAGGTTAATGGGGGGGGTTGTTGGGTTACGGGTATAGGGTGGATACGTGGGTTTGGGTAGGGTGATCATGGCTCGGCACAACATTGAGGGCCGAAGGACCTGTTCTGTGCTGTACTGTTCTATGTTCTATCTGCCTTTAGCCCCTTCAGGTGCGCGAACACATGGGCACATTTGACCGGCCCGTTCAGGCCTCTTGCGTTCCAAGTTATGAGCCGGATCAGGGGGCTGCTCGCCCCCCTCCCCGGTCGACTAGCCATAACCCTTCCTAGGCCAGCCACGAGCCCCTCGCACTTCCCGTTCCTCCCAGCGGCAGACCCCCGCCCCGACCTCCTCTACAAACTCCAGCTCCCCCTTGGCCATTCCAGCAGCAACCCGGTTCTCCCCCCCCCCCCCCCCCCCCTCCCGTGAGGTTTCCCCCTAGCTGCATTCACTACCGTGAGTCAGCGACTCCTGCTGACCCCGGCTACTCACGCCGTTCCATCGACCCCCCCCCCCCCCCCCCCCCCCCCCAGTGTGGGAATCTCTGCCCCCCCCTGTCCATCAACGGGTTCTCCCCGACCCCACCCCTTCCACTTAGCGTGTGGAAAAAGCCTGCGCTTTCCGCCCATCCGACCCCGCCCCCTCTGGCATAGCTTCCCTTCCATGCCCAGTCCCAATTCCTCCGGCTCGGGCCTCCCCCAGAATCCGCAAATTCTTTCTCCTCGGCCGATTCTCCAGGTCCTCGAGCTTCACCTGCCATTTCTTATGGAGCGCCTTGTGTGTCTCCACCTTCACCGCCAGGCCCAAGATCTCGTCCTCATTCTCCAAGACCTTTTGTCGGACCTCCCGGATCGCCGCCCCTTGGGCCGTCTGGGTCTCGAGCAGCTTATCAATTGACGCCTTCATCGGCTCTAGCAGCTCTGACTTCAGCTCCGTGAAGCAGCGCTGGCGAAACTCCTGCTGCTCCTGTGACCACTGCTCCCACGCTGCCTGGTCTCCACCCGCCGCCATCTTGGCCTTCCTCCTTCGCACCTTTCTCTGCTCCAACTCCACTTTTTTCACCGCTCCACTCCTGGTCCAATCCATACAGTGCTGGGGGAATAATGTTGTCTCCTTCCCACACTGGGAATCGTCGAAAAAGTGCCGCTGGGGGCCCTAAAAAGAGCCCAAAAGTCCGTTTCTAGCGGGAGCTGCCGAATGTGCGACATAGCTCCGCATAGCCGCAACCGGATGTCCACCCTTTTTATTATACGTACGGTTGAGAAGAGTGGCGGTGTGGAGGAATTTAGCGAGGTTGGCATCGTGGTCCTGCTGGTCATGGCCGCAGATGGTGACATTATCTAAGTACAGAAACGTGGGCTGCAAATTGTACCGATTGACCATTCGGTCCATCTCCCTTTGGAAGACTGAGATCCCGTTAGTGACGCCGAAGGGAACCCTACGAAAGTGATAGAGCCGACCGTCCGCCTCGAAGGCAGTGTATGGAAAGTCCGAATAACGGATGGGGAGCTGGTGGTAGGCGGATTTCAGGTCAATTGTTGAGAAGACCCGGTACTGCGCAATCTGATTGACCATATCAGATATGCGTGGGAGGGGGTATGCGTCGAGCTGTGTGTACCAGTTGATGGTCTGGCTGTAGTCCACGACCAGCCTGTGTTTCTCCCCCGTTTTTACTACTACCACTTGGGCTCTCCAGGGGCTATTGCTGGCCTCGATGATACCCTCCCAAAGCAGCCTCTGGATCTCGGACCTGATTAAGGCCTTGTCCTGGCCGTTGTACCGTCTGCTCCTGGTGGCAACGGGTTTGCAATCCAAAGTTAGATTGGCAAAGGGGGGGGGGCAACCTTGAGGGTCGCGAGGCCGCAAACGGTGAGTGGAGGTGGGGGCCCGCTGAATTTGAGGGTGAGGCTCTGGAGATTGCACTGGAAATCCAGGCCCAGCAATAGTGCAGCGCAGAAGTTGGGGAGGACGTAGAGACGGAAATCGCTGAATTCTAGCCCTGGACAGTGAGACTGACCGTGCAGAATCCTCTGATCAGGACAGAGTGGGATCCAGAGGCCAGGGGGATCCGTTGGTTGGCGGGATGAACCGCGAGGGAGCAGCGCCTTACCGTATCCGGGTAGATGAAGCTTTCGGTGCTCCCGGAGTCAAGCAGGCAAGAGGTCACGTGGCCGCTGATTTTCACCGTTGTCGAAGTGGTGGCCAGGTTGTGTGGACGCGACTGGTCCAGTGTCATTGAGGCGAACTGCGGGTGGTCGTCAAAAATTTCGGATGGAGAGCGTCGGCGACCCAAATCGTGGGATGTAGTTGGCGTTCCAGCCCCGTGGGGAAGATAAGATGGTGGTGTCCGGAGGTCCTGTGGAGAACAAAATAGCGGCGCACATTGCGGGGGCGGGACAAGATGCCGGCGCCGCCCATTGGCTGCACGTGGCCCTGGGAAGAGAAGATGGTGGCGCCCATTGTGCGTTTGGCAGGGGGGATGGGGCGATAGTGGCGACTGCGCGGGCCTGGCACACTGCTGCAAAGTGGCCCTTTTTGCTACAGGACTTGCAAGTGGCGGCGTGGGCCGGGCAGCATTGGTGGGGGTGCTTCTGTTGACCGCAGAAGTAGCCGCGGGGACCCCTGGGGTGCGCGGATTGGCTAGGCAGTTCCCCAGCTGGGGGGGGTCGTTTGCGGGGTCTAGGAGGGGTAGGACGGGTGGGCTGCTTGGAGAGAGGGGTAGGCCTGGAAATTACGGGATGCGACCGTCATGGAGAGCGCTAAAGTTTTTGTCTCTTAGGTCGAGCGTGCCCCTTCCAGCACTCGTTGTCGGATGGGGTCCGATGCAATCCCCGTTACAAACGCATCGCGCATGAGGAGATTAGAATGTTCGGTGGCCGTAACGGCTTGACAGTCACAGTCCCGGACGAGTGGGATTAGGGCCCGCCAGAAGTCTTCGATAAATTCACAAGGCAGTTGAGAGCGAGTGGCGAGTACGTGCCTGGCGAAGATCGTGTTCACTTTCTGCGCGTAGTATTCTTTCTGGAGTGCCATCGCTTCCGTGTAACTCGGTGTCCTGGATCAACGGGAACACGCTTGAGCTCAACCTGGAAAAAAGACCTCTTATCTTCTGAGCCTCCGTCGGCGTGGGGGTCGCTGCGTTGATGTAAACCTCAACAAGCTAGCCAGTGATTAAAGTCCTTTCTGGCATCGGGAGAATGCGGATCCAGCTGCAGGCGATCTGGTTTGATTCTGATATCCATTTCGTTGAAAATCTGACTACAATAAATGGATGCATGATCAATTGCACAGACTCCGATTGGGTACAACTGTGGCTTTATTGCAGTCAGATGTGTGGCCTCCTACTGCAGCTGGCGAAATGGCAGATCAATGGAGGACACGCATATTTATACAGCTCCTAGTGGGCGGAGCCAGCCGGCAGGGACTACCGGCGAACCTGTAGTACAGGTCCTACCTTACATTCCATAATACAGGTTTACACAGTGGTTCACCACAGTACCCGAACAGGCGCCAGAATGTGGCGACTAGGGGCTTTTCACAGTAACTTCACTGCTGTGTTAATAATAATACTTATTGTCACAAGTAGGCTTCAATGAAGTTACTGTGAAAAGCCCCTAGTTGCCACTTTCCGGCGCCAGTTCGGGGAGGCTGGTACGGGAATTGAACCGTGCTGCTGGCCTTGTTCTGCATTACATGCCAGCTGTTTAGCCCACTATGCTAAACCAGCCCCTAATGTAAGCCTACTTAAGACAATAAAAGATTATTATCATCTGTTCTCCAAATGAACATGTTCCCCAAGTTTATATTCAATTCCTAAACTGCTGTGGGATGTGCTAGTTAAAGCTGGAGTTTTATAAATGATATTCGGCTATTGGTGACTGGGAAAATGGTACACAACAAAACTCTAGACTCTAGTATATGTGCTTTTAAAAAAAAAACCTATTCATGCAAAGAAATAACAGCATTGCAAATGCTAGCACCAAAGTACATTGCATGGATGGATCTTATTGAGTGAACTGAACTATTTAATTGCTAATTGTACAATTTAGCATGTGTAAAAATTAAGTCTCCTCTTGCTTTTCTTCCTATAACTTGTACACTGATATTTTTACATCAGTTAGAAGAAGGAAAAAAGCAGGAGCGGGATCCTCCATCCGATGCCGCCGGAATTGTGATCGGGCGGAGAAAAGTGTGTCAACCAAAAATTGAGGCTGGCGCTGGTCACCCAATGGAATGCCATGCTCCGGTGCCTTGATAGCAGTGTGAATGTGTTCCATGGCGGCGAGGACATGAAAATGTACAGTAGCATGTATTAACATCTGGGACCAAGCTGGTAGTCTCTGGCCTCCTCCAATGCTCCACCTCTTGTCAGATGAAGTGACGATGGCGCGGTTCACTTGTGGTATTTCAAATTGCGAAACTGTGCCGTGGCTGCTGAGGGAGAGAGCAAAGTTCAGTCATGTCCCCGCAACGGTGGACTGACAGTTGTGCTGCTGGCTTGGGGGTGGGGGACACCATGGCCAAGGGAGTAGCAGCTCACCCCACTGGCAGCGTTAGAGGATCCCTGGTGCCAATGGGGCCAGAGGCGCTGCAGTGCAAGCCTGGGCCACCATGCAGCCTGTTGGACCTGGTTGGGCACGTGAGTACTCGCCATATTAACATGTCTGCCCTTCACCCCGTGCAGAAAATGGATTTTGCTATCGAATGGTTTGCATCTACCCAGCCACTGCAGCCACGTCGGACACATTGAGGTTGCATGTGCCGGAGCTGCTTTAGGAAGGCTCTGCAGAACATGAGGCTGCCCCTGAGAAACAGGAGCCAGCGAGTGAGGATGCACAGCAGGCCGAGGAGTTGGGAAGGAGACATCACATCAGGCCCCGTGTATACCAGCAGCGTCTGCCGTATTGCCAGACTGGGTGTGTCACCAAAGACATTGGTTGACCAGGAGACCGTACCACATATCTGTCGGATCATGAAATGAAAAATGAAAATCGCTTATTGTCACGAGTAGGCTTCAATGAAGTTACTGTGAAAAGCCCCTAGTCGCCACATTCCGGCGCCTGTCTGGGGAGGCTGGTACGGGATCATGGCGCCCCGGAACCATGGAGGTATGGGGGTGGACACCTGCTCCTGGTGGCCATCAAGGTGACTGTTGCCCTGAACAGTTTTGCTGCAGGGTTCTTCCAGGTGCTGAGTGGGGATCTGTCTGGGATCTTCCAGACCTCCCTGTACACGTGCATGTTGCCTTAATGGAGGCGCTGAATGCATGGGTGGCACAATATTCCCATCAGGTTGCCTGCGCAGTGGGATTTGCTGCCATCGTCGGGATGCCCACAGGTACAGGGGGTGATCAACGGGATACATGTCCCCCTATAGGCACTGCTACATTAAGAAATGAAAAAATGAAATGAAAATCGCTTATTGTCACGAGTAGGCTTCAATGAAGTTACTGTGAAAAGCCCCTAATCGCCACATTCCGGCGCCTGTCCGGGGAGGCTGGTACGGGAATCGAACTGTGCTGCTGACCTGCTTGGTCTGCTTTAAAAGCCAGCGATTTAGCTCAGTGAGCTAAACCAGGGAGTGCTGTTCACAAACACGAAGGGGGATTCCACACTCAATGTGCAGTGTGCACAATGCCTTCATCCTGGCGCACTCAGCGGTGCTGACAATTTTGAGGAGCTCTCCAGAATGATGGGTGACGGGGTCGTGGCTGATGACGGCCATCCGGAGGCCTCGGAGACCCGCTATAACGACAGCCATGCAATGACCAGGAGCATAATCCAAATACAATGTGGAAACGTGTGAAGTTATGCACTTTGGAAGGAGAAATGGAGGCCTAGACTATTTTCTAAATGGGGAAATGATTAGCAAAATCAGAAACACAAAGGGACTTGGGAGTCCTTGTTCACGATTCTCTTAAGGTTAATGTATAGGTTCAGTCGGCAGTTAAGAAGGCAAATGCAATGTTGGCATTCATGTCAAGAGGGCTAGAATACAAGACCAGGGATGTGCTTCTGAGGCTGTATAAGGCTCTGGTCAGACCCCATTTGGAGTATGTGAGCAGTTTAGGGCCCTGTATCTAAGGAAGGATGTGCTGGCCTTGGAAAGGATCCAGAGGAGGTTCACAAGAATGATCCCTGGAATGAAGAGCTTGTTGTATGAGGAACGTTTTAGGACTCTGGGGCTGTACTCGTTGGAGTTTAGAAGGATGAGACGGGACCTTATTGAAACTTAGAAGATACTGCGAGGCCTGGATAGAGTGGACGTGGAGAGGATGTTTTCACTTGTAAGAAAAACTAGAACCAGAGGACACAACCTCAGACTAAAGGGACAATCCTTTAAAACAGAGATGAGGAGGAATTTCTTCAGCCAGAGGGTGGTGAATCTGTGGAACTCTTTGCCGCAGAAGGCTGTGGAGGCCAATTCACTGAGTGTCTTTAAGACAGAAAAAGATACGTTCTTGATTGAAATGGGGATCAGAGGTTATGGGGAGAAGGCAGGAGAATGAGGATGAGAAAAATATCAGCCACGATTGAATGGCAGAGCAGACTCGATGGGCTAAGTGGCTCAATTCTGCTCCTATGTCTTTATGGTCTTAGGTGCCTGGACCGGGAGGGGTCCTCCAATACAGCCTGAGGAGGGTTGCCCACATCGTGGTGGTCTGCTGCATCTTCCACAATATGACACAGCAGGGGTGACATACTGGAGGGGGAACGGCAGGCCTCGTCAGACGAGGAGGATACGAAGCGGGGCCAAAATGGGCAGGGTATGGGGCCTGGGCAGCCACAGGAGGCTGCATATGCGCCACGGCTTCCGCATACTGGACAATCTAAATTGCCTCCAGGTTCACCAACTAGGGGACCTGGCTACTGGCAGCTTTAACGTCCTATTCCACCCCTGCACTCCCTCCATCCTCCCTGCACTCCACCGTCTCTGTGCTTACCACCTCTTTCACTGCAGGGTCCTGCCTCTGGGTTGGCAATATCAGCGAATCTGGCCCATGGTAAGGAGGAGGATGATTACCTTCTCCACAATTGCCTCTGGTGCTCCGCATCGTTCGACCTGTGTGCTTCACTCATGCCTGCTTAATTGGTGTCTAACTTTCTGATCTGTGTGCCCTAATGCCCCTCCTAGGTGGTCCCCAGGCGGTATATCAGAAATGGTGGCTTGCTACATATCCCGCCCTGCAACCTAGATCCCCTCTGGTGGGCGTCCTCTGGAGCGACTGAGCCCACAGTCTTTATCATAGAATTTACAGTGCAGAAGGGGGCAATTCGGCCCAACGAGTCTGCACCGGCTCTTGGAAAGAGCACCCTACCCAAGGTCAACACCTCCACCCTATCCCCATAACCCAGTAACCCCACCCAACACTAAGGGCAATTTTGGACACTACGGGCAATTTATCATGGCCAATCCACCTAACCTGCACATCTTTGGACTGTGGGAGGAAACCGGAGCACCCGGAGGAAACCCACGCACACACGGGGAGGACGTGCAGACTCCGCACAGACAGTGACCCAAGCCGGAATCGAACCTGGGACCCTGGAGCTGTGAAGCATTTGTGCTATCCACAATGCTACCATGCTGCCCTGGGAGTCACAGTTTGTATAGTGCCACCCTGTTCTGTCCGCTGCCCACAAGATACGCCAGGGACAGGTGGGAGGGATTCGGAAGCATTGCAGTGTTTCCAGTACCTTCCCTGCGGGAGTCACCGGCACAGGCCCCATCACGTCCTCCTCCCTCTGGGTGAGCGATGGTCCCCGGGCTACTCCATGGTATGGGGATGTGGCAGGGGTGAGGAGTGGGGGCTCCCCCATCACCTGGTGCTGCCAATGGAGGCTCGCTCTCTTCTTAACCAGGGTCTCCATGCTCGTGACCATGGAGCACAGGGACTGGGCCATGTCCCTCTGGGACTATGCCACATAACTCACTGACCGTGTCAGGTCCCTCTGACTGGCTCATGTCAACCAGCGCCAGCCAATGCCCTCGATACCCACGACCAAACTCTGGAATGCTGCTGCAAAGTCCATGTGGCCCTGGTACATGGCTGCCTGTGACATGACCGCCCTCTCCTGGGCCTCAGCCACCGGCCGCACAGAGTGCTCCAGACCTTGGACATCTTGACCCATGGCCGATACCGTTACACCCAACGTCTCCACTGCTGGTGCCGCTCATGCAGTGTCGTCCTGGGTGGCACTAATGGTTGTCACCCTCCCTGCCCCTGCAGGCGGTTGGACTCCTCCAACTGCACCTGCAGGTTTTGGATGGTTGCTGACACCTCCTCCCGTAGTCCCTGGCTCTGCGCTTGCACCTCCAAAATTGATGAGACCACCCTTTCCAGAAGCCCGAGACTCATCTGGACGGGAGCTAGTCCCTGGGGGTGGGCTGCTATCGACTGTCTGCCCCCTCGGACGTTACACGTGCCATAGGGACATCACAATTTATTGGGAACTATTTGCATCTCCAATGCTGACCTCCGCCTCTGCGACTGCCCGCTCTCCAACCAGATCATATTCTTCTGCTTTGGTGACGGGCCACAGGTCTGGCGGGCCTTCAGTCTTTTCTCCTTGCGGTTGTGGACTGCCTTCTGGGGGGGACAGGAAATGCACAGTGTGAGATTCTGACGTGGACAACATAGGGGGTCCACAACTAGTGGCCTCTTATGTGCAGAGAACCTGGCCATAGCAGGTGGTATGGGTGTTGGCATGTGGGTGAGGTGCATGTAGACTGCTGGTGGGTAGTGTTCGATCACCCTCTAGGGGGTGTGCGGGTATGGCTGAGTAGGACAGAGGTTGGTGCCAGGATTCTGGTGGTGGTGACCACCCTGGCTGGCCTGGGTAGTTGCCCATCCTCACCCAGCCCTACCTACCAGCATGGGCAGCACAGTAGCACAAGTGGATAGCACTGTGGCTTCATAGCGCCAGGGTCCCAGGTTTGATTCCCCGCAGGGTCACTGTCTGTGCGAAGTCTGCACGTTCTCCCCGTGTCTGCGTGGGTTTCCTCCGGGTGCTCCGGTTTCCTCCCACAGTCCAAAGATGTGCAGGTTTTTTGATTTGATTTATTATTGTCACGTATTGGAATACAGTGAAAAGTATTGTTTCTTGCATACGGTACATAGGGAAGGAAGGAGAGATATAATGTTACAGTTATAGCAAGGTGTAGAGAAAAGTTCAACTTAATACGAGGTAGGTCTATTCAAAAGTCTGATGGCAGTCGGGAAGAAGCTGTTTTTGAGTCGGTTGGTACGTGACCTCAAACTTTGGTATCTTTTTCCTGACGGAAGAAGGTGGAAGAGAGTATGTCCGGGGTGCGTGGGGTCCTTAATTATGCTGGTTGCCTTTCTGAGGCAGCGGAAATTGTAGACCAAGTCGATGGATGGGAGCCTGGTTTGCGTGATGGATTGCACTACATTCACGACCTTTTGTAATTTCCTGCGGTCTTGGGTAGAGCAGGATCCATACCAGGCTGTGATACAACCAGAAAGAATGCTTTCTATGGTGCCTCTGTAGACGTTGGTCAGTGTCGTAGGTGACATGCCAAATTTTCATCGTCTCCTGAGAAAGTAGAGTCGTTGGTGGGCTTTCTTAACTCGTGTCGGCATGGGAGAACCAGGCAGGTTGTTGGTGATCTGGAAACCTAAAAACTTGAAGCTCCCGACCCTTTCTACTTCGTTCCCATTGATGTAGACAGGGGCATGTTCTCCACTAAGCTTCCTGAAGTCAATGACAATTTCCTTCGTTTTGTTGACATTGAGGGAGAGATTATTGTCGTCGCACCAGTTCACCAGATTCTCTGTCATTCCTGTACTCTCTCGTCAATGTTTGAAATCTGACCCACTACTGTGGTGTCATCAGCAAATTTGAAAATCGAGTTGGAGGGGAATTTGGCCACACAGTCATAGGTGTACAAAGAGTATAGTAGGGGGCTGAGGTCACAGCCTTGTACGGCACCGGTGTTGAGGATGATCGTGGAGGAGGTGTTGTTGCCTATCCTTACTGATTGTGGCCTGTGGGTTAGAAAGTTCAGGATCCGGTCGCAGAGGGAGGAGCCGAGGCCAAGGCCATGGAGTTTGGAGATGAGTTTCGTAGGAATGATGGTGTTCAAGGCTGCAGTCGATAAATAGGAGTCTGACATGGGTGTCTTTGTTATCTAGGTGTTCCAGGGTAGAGTGCAGGGCCATGGAGATGGTGTCTGCTGTGGACCTGTTGCAGCGGTAGGCGAACTGTAGTGGATCGAGGCAATCCGGGAGGCTGGAGTTGATTCGTGCCATGACTAACCTTTCGAAGCACTTCATGATGATAGATGTCAGAGCCACTGGACGATAGTCATTAAGGCACGTTGCTTGGCTTTATTTTGGTACAGGGATGATGGTCGTCGTCTTGAAGCAGATAGGAACCTCACATTGTTGTAAAGAGAGGTTGAAGATGTCCGTGAATACCCCTGCCAGCTGATCCGCGCAAGACCCGAGTGCCCGTCCGGGTACCCCATCCGGGCCAGTGACTTTCCGTGGGTTGACCTTCGAGAAGGCTCCTTTGACGTCTCTAGTGGTGATCTCAGATATAAGTTCATCCGAGGCTTCTGGGGTGGAGGGCTCGCTCTCACTGACCTCTTTCTCAAAGCCGGCATAGAATGCGTTGAGCTCATCAGGGCGGGGTGCATTGGAGCCGGTAATTTTACATGCCTTCATCTTGTAGCCCGTTATGTCTTGCAGACCTTGCCATAGTCAGCGGGGGTCCTAGTGGCAAGCCTGGGACTCGAGGTTGGTCCCATTAGGTGGATTGGCCGTGATAAATTGACCTTGGTGATCAAAAAGGTTAGGCGGGACTATTGGGTTACGGGGATAGGGTGGAAGTGAGGGCTTAAATGGGCCGGTGCAGACTCGATGGGCCGAATGGCCTCCTTCTGCACTGTATGTTCTATGTATGTACCAGTCCACATGGGGGGTGATGGGTGTGGGACGGGGGCTGGTGTAAAAGGCATGGTGGTGGTGACTCGCCCTGAGGCTGTGTAATTTCTTCCTGCACAACTGTTCGGTCCTGGCGGTGGGCCCATGATGCTCACAGCATCTGCCACCTGCATCCAGGCCTGGTTGGCATCTGTGGGTGGCAGCCACATTCCCACACCAGGAAACAGGATGCCTCTCCTCCACGGCATCTAGCATGTCTCCGACTTTGCATTGGCCAACCAACTCTTCGGCGTGGCGTCGTCTTGGCTGGAATGAGTGTGTGGGGATTGGAGTGCTTGTCATGGTCTTGAGTGCCAATCCTGACCCTGGTGAATCATATGCCGGCACGTATTGGAATCTCACTAATTCCATGTGGCACTGGTGTTGACCCAATGCATATCCTGAGTGGCTCGGGACTGGCTTCGCCATCAGGACCATCGAACACTCTATTCAGTCCCAGCATCAGCACTTAGTCTCTGAAAAGGAGAATCTCGCCCAAGATATTTAGAGCAGGTACGCATTGCACAAAATAATTTGTGTCTACGTTCAATTGTACATTATTCTTTGACTAAACTTTGAATGTATGGATCTTTTTCTTTTCAGTTTGACTATAACCCTCAAGCAGCAGAGTGGTCCAGAGAAACCAGAGGTGCTTATCTGATTAATCCTATTCCACTGGAAAATTGGGTGTTGGTTTTTACCCGAAGGAATGCAGATGTAGCTAGGAGCCTTTTCCAAACTCTAGGCAAAGTGGTAAATGCAATGGGCATTCGGATGGAGAAGCCATTAATGTGAGTATTCAACATTACAGGGTATAGTTCACACTTATTGCACCATGAGTCTCAATTATATTGGGCGATGCAAATACGATCGTTTTAGGAATATAGGAAGAGAAATTAACTATTTAGCTTTTCGAGCCTTTTTGCCCCATTCAATGAGACCATGGCTGATCTGTGACCTAACTATATACCTGCCTTTGCCCCATATCCCTCTACATGTTTTGGTTAAAGCAAATCTCCTAATCGCCGGTTAACTGTTAAATTTGAATCTTATCGTTGATAGCTATTTGTTTAGAAGTTGTTAGCTATTTGTTTAGAAGTTGTCACCTGTTGCCAGTAATAGTCGCCCTACTACTTTGGGGCGATGAGGCCTAGCTCTAATTTAGGCTGTTTTCTCCCCAATCCTAGATTCCCAACCAGTGGAAATCGTTCCTCTCTGAGCCCAATCAGTTCCCTCTGTCAATATGAGAGCATGGTGGTGACTAGAGGGCATTTCCTCGGGTGGTTATTCGTTTGGGGGAGGCGCGGGTTTTTGATTTGATAGCTGATTTCCAGGTTAAAGGGGCCTAAGTTGAAGCTTTGATAGGGGAGCCACCTTTCGTGTGACGGTTCACCACATCGCCATCACCGGAAGTCAATTTAAGGCACATGGATAACTACAAGCTGTGGCACGAAGAAAAACCTTCAAATGTTTGCAAAGTTCAACTTGTGCCTAAGCCAGTTCCAAGATGTAAACACAATGAGATAGAACATGGAACATTGCAGCGCAGTACAGGCCCTTCGGCCCTTGATGTTGCGCCATCCTGTGAAACCCCTCAAGTCCACCTACACTATTCCCTTATCGTCCATATGCCTATCCAATAACCATTTGAATGCGTTTAGTGTTGGCGAGTCCACTACTGTTGCAGGCAGGGCATTCCATGCCCTTACTACTCTCTGAGTAAAGAACCTACCTCTGACATCTGTCCTATATCTATCTCCCCTCAATTTAAAGCTATGTCCCTTCGTGCTGGACATCACCATCCGAGGAAAAAGGCTCTCAATGTCCACCCTATCTAATCCTCTGATCATCTTGTATGCCTCAATTAAGTCACCTCTTAGCCACCTTCTCTCTAACGAAAACAGCCTCAAGTCCTTCAGCCTTTCCTCATATGATCTTCCCTCCATACCAGGCAACATCCTTGTAAATCTCCTCTGTACCCTTTCCAATGCTTCCACATCCTTCCTATAATGTGGCGACCAGAACTGCACGCAATACTCCAAATGGGCCGCACCAGAGTTTTGTACAACTGCAACATGACCTCATGGCTCCGAAACTCAATTCCTCTACCAATAAAAGCTAACACACCGTACGTCTTCTTAACAACCCTCTCAACCTGGGTGGCAACTTTCAGGGATCTATGGACATGGACGCCGAGATCTCTCTGCTCGTCCACACTACCAAGAATCTTACCATTAGCCCAGTACTATCTTCCTATTATTCCTTCCAAAATGAATCACCTCACACTTTTCTGAATTAAACTCCATTTGCCACCTGTCAGCCCAGCACTGCAGCTTATCTATGTCCCTCTGTAACTTGTAACATCCTTCTGCACTGTCCACAACTCCACCGACTGTAGAGTCATCTGCAAATTTACTCGCCCATCCTTCTACGCCCTCCTCCAGCTCATTTATAAAAATGACAAACAGCAGCGGCCCCAAAACAGATCCTTGTGGTACACCACTAGTAACTGGACACCAGTCAGAGCATTTCCCATCAACCACCACCCTTTGTCTTCTATCATCTAGCCAATTTCTGATCCAAACTGCTAAAACACCCTGAATCCCATGCCTCTGTATTTTCTGCAATAGCCTACCGTGGGGAACCTTATCAAACGCTTTACTGAAATCCATATACCCCACATCAACTGCTTTACCCTCATCCACCTGTTTGGTCACCTTCTCGAAGAACTCAATGAGGTTTGTGAGGCACGACCTACCCTTCACAAAACCATGTTGACTATCTCTAATCAAATTATTCCTTTCCAGATGATTATACATCCTATCTGTTATAAACCTTTCCAAGACTTTTCCCACAACAGAAGTAAGGCTCACTGGTCTATAGTTACCGGGGTTATCTCTACTCCCCTTCTTGAGCAAGGGGACAACATTTGCTGTCCTCCAGTCCTCTGGCACTATTCCTGTAGACAATGACGACATAAAGATCAAAGCCAAAGGCTCAGCAATCTCCTCCCTAGCTTCCCAGAGAATCCTAGGATAAAGCCCATCCAGCCCAGGGGACTTATCTATTTTCACACTTTCCAGAATCGCTAACACCTCCTCCTTATGAACCTCAAGCCCTTCTAGTCTAGTGGCCTGTATCTCAGTATTCTCCTCGACAACTTTGTCTTTTTCCTGTGTGAATACAGACGAAAAATACTCATTTAGCACCTCTCCTATCTCCTCGGACTCCACGCACAACTTCCCACTACTGTCCTTGACTGGCCCTACTCTTACCTTAGTCATTCTTTTATTCCTGACATACCTATAGAAAGCTTGAGGGTTATCCTTGATCCTACCTGCCAATGACTTCTCATGTCCTCGCTTGGCTCTTCTTAGCTCTCTCTTTAGAACCTTCCTAGCTAACTTGTAACTCTCAAGCGACTCAGCTGAACCATCACGTCTCATCTTCACATATGCCTCCTTCCTCTTGACAAGTATTTCAACTGCTTTAGTAACCCATGGTTCCCTCGCTCGACCACTTCCTACCTGTCTAACAGGTACATACTTACCAAGGACACGCAGTAGCTGTTCCTTGAACATGCTCCACATTTCCATTATGTCCATCCACTGCAGTTTTCCTCTCCAGTCGATGCATCCTAAGTCTTGCCTCATCGCATCATAATTGCCTTTCCCCCAGCAAAAACTCTTGCCCTGCAGGTTCTACCTATCCCGTTCCATCGCTAAAGTAAACGTAATCGAATTGTGGTCACTATCACAAGTGCTCACCTACCTCCAAATCTAACACCTGGCCTGGTTCATTACCCAGTACCAAATCCAATACGGCCTCGCCTCTTGTTGGCCTATCTACATACTGCATCAGGATGCATTACAGATGGGCTGTAATTCCTGGTTTCTCTAATGGAAAATCCATATCCTCCCTATTAATGATGTGGAGATGCCGGCGTTGGACTGGGGTGAGCACAGTAAGAAGTCTTACAACACCAGGTTAAAGTCCAACAGGTTTGTTTCAAACACGAGCTTTTGGAGCACTGCTCCTTCCTCAGGTGATTCACCTGAAAGGTAGTGTTTGAAACAAACCTGTTGGACTTTAACCTGGTGTTGTAAGACTTCTTACTGTGCTCCCTATTAATGTAATTGTTTTCTCAATCCCTTCATTCAGAAGCTGGAGTTGTAAGGAAGTGGTCTCTAGTTCCTGATTCAGTGTGGGAGAAATTGTGTAATTAGTAACGTGGGAGTTAATTGACCTTGACTGTCCTGTAAATCGTGCTTTGGACCTAACATCGATTCCCTACTCCAGTGAAGAAAGATGAACATCCTGCAGTCAGTGTGGATGTTTGGCACCATTCATTCTGATCATGGCTGATCATCCAACTCAGTAGCCTATTCCCACTTTCCCCCATATCCTTTGATCCCCTTTGTCTCGAAGTGCAAAATCTAATTGTCTCTTGAAACCATACAATGTTTTGGACTCAACTACTTCCTTTAGTAATGAATTCCACAGACTCCCCCTTTCTCAGAAACTTGACCGAACGGTCCCATAAATGCCATGTTATGTCACCAGTTCAAGGTATTGTGTTGAATGGCGACTGACTTCCCACCTGCCAGTCAGGAGCGTGATGGAATATGTTTCACTTGGCTGGGGGGGGACATCTATGTCAGAGAAATTCACCTGAAGCATTAACTCTGGGTGCAGAACGTACAAAACGAGAGTCCCGTTTTTGGGCACGTATTGGGTTGGGGCCCCTCCGAGACTGGTGCAGGGTGTTTTTCTATACCTGCAGCATCAGAAACGACCCCATTATCTAATGGGGCTCTGCCTTTTATTATGGCCTCGTTTGGGGCCCCTCTGAGACTGAGGTCGGTGCAGGAAGATGACTTGAGGAGTGGGGCACCATCTTCAAATGCCATCCCGATCTGTTGACCCCCCCCACTGCTCCTCCACCGGGCTCTCCAGATACCCCATCCCCCCCCACCACCACTATAAGACATCATCACTCACCTGATGAAGGAGCCACGCTCCGAAAACTAGTAACTCTAAACAAACCTGTTGGACTTTAACTTGTTGTGGTAAGAGTTCTTGCTATAAAATATCGGAGCAGAATTAGGCCACTCGGCCCATCGAATCTACTCCATCAGTCACCTTCTCCCCATAACCCCTGATCCCTTATTGATCAAGAACCTTATTGATCAAGAACCTATCTATCTCTGTCTTAAAGACATTCAGTGATTTGGCCTCCACAGCCTTCTGTGGCAAAGAGTTCCACAGATTCACCACCCTCTGGCTGAAGAAATTCCTCCTCATCTCTGTTTTAAAGGATCGTCCCTTTAGTCTGAGTTTGTGTCTTCTGGTTCTAGCCTCTCCATGTCCACTCGATCCAGGCCTCGCAGTATCCTGTAAGTTTTCAGTAAGATCCCCCTCATCCTTCTAAACTCCCAACGATTACAGACCAGAGTCCTCAACCATTCCTCATATGACAAGCTCTTCATTCCAGGGATCATTCTTGCGAACCTCCTTAGACCCTTTCCATGCCCCAACGTAGCTCTTGGGAGTCCTTGAGTCCACCCCCTCACCCCACCTCTTAAGAGCAGGGCAATGCCGACCCATGACACATGCACCCAGGTCCCTTGGCCCAGGCACCCTGGTAGTGCCCCAGCCAACCTGGCATGGCGGTGACCTCCAATGGCCCGGGTGACCCCACCCCAACCAGCTGCCTTTACACCTGATCAATGTTTGTGCGGATCACTGCTAATCTGCACCATGGTGCTCCGGTTTCCTCCCACAGTCCAAAGATGTGCGGGTTAGGTGGATTGGCCATGCTAAATTGCCCGTAGTGTCCTACAAAAAGTAAGGTTAAGGGGGGGTTGTTGGGTTACGGGTATAGGGTGGATACGTGGGTTTGAGTAGGGTGATCATGGCTCGGCACAACATTGAGGGCCGAAGGGCCTGTTCTGTGCTGTACTGTTCTATGGCGAGGGCCATTCGTTCCCGGGCCTCGGGAGAATCCAGCGCAGACATTTTAATGAACCTAATGGCTGACTTAAATATGTTAATCTGGATCGCACCCAGCAAAGGCGAGATCCAGATTGCGACGTCTCCTGAGGCGTTGACAGCATCACCAATCTCATGAGAGATTTAACGCCCTTGTCACTGAGCTGGGTGTGACTAGGCCATTAGGTTGCTGGGTGTGACTAGGCCATTAGGTTGCTGGGTGTGACTAGGCCACTGAGCTGGGTATGACTAGGCCATTAGGTTGCTGGGTGTGACTAGGCCATTAGGTTGCTGGGTGTGACTAGGCCACTGAGCTGGGTGTGACTAGGCCATTGGGTTGCTGGGTGTGACTAGGCCATTAGGTTGCTGGGTGTGACTAGGCCATTAGGTTGCTGGGTGTGACTAGGCCATTAGGTTGCTGGGTGTGACTAGGCCACTGAGCTGGGTATGACTAGGCCATTAGGTGATTAGGCCATTGGGTGTGACTAGGTCACTGAGCTGGGTGTGACTAGGCCATTAGGTTGCACCCTATTTCATTCTATCCACAGATGTTACCTGACCTGCGTATTTCTAGAAGTTTCCATTATTTAATCTTGCGGGGTACTCTGTAGTTATGGATGTTTATTTTGAATTGGCAAGTTGCCTATTATTTTGGGGAATTGATGGAGACGGAGGAAGCTTTACACAGGTAGGTTCCACCCATGACCATTTCCTATGGCTGTATTTGATGAGATTATGCCCTATTTGATCTGGTCACTTCAAAAAAAGTCTTGGTTTTATTGCTGTTCTGAAATGAGCATTTTTTCATTGCAGGGTTGAGGTTGAAGATCGAAGTGAAGCATTTTTGAAGGCATTGCAGTCCAATGTTACTCAGACTACAAGAATTGTAAGGGATCATGTTTCTTAGAGATTTTAATCCAGCATTACTTGTATCTTTGATTAAATATAAACTTGCAATTTTGTATGTGTGGGAGTTAAAATTGTAGAACAGAACTTATTCCTTTTGGGGGCAGGTAATACACAGATACATAGAAGATAGGAGCAGGAGGAGGCCTTTTGGCCCTTTGAGCCTGCTCCGCCATTCATCACGATCATGGCTGATCATCCAACTCAATAGCCTAATCCTGCTTTCTCCCCATAGCCTTTGATCCCATTCTCCTCAAGTGCTATATCCAGCCGCTTCTTGAATATATTCAAAGTTTTAGCATCAACTACGTCCTGTGGTAATGAATTCCACAGGCTCACCACTCTTTGTATGAAGAAATGTCTCCTTATCTCTGTCCGAAATGGTTTACCCTGAATCCTCAGACTGTGACCCGTGGTTCTAGACACACCCATCATTGGTAGCATCTACCCTGTCTAGTCCTGTTATAATTTTATAAATCTCTCTGAGATCCCCCCCCCCCCCCCCCCCCCCCCCCTTCCTTCTTCTGAACTCGAGCGAGAACAATCCCAACCTAGTCAATCTCTCCTCATATGACAGTCCCACCATCCCTGGAATCAGTCTGGTAAACCTTCGCTGCACTCCCTCGAGAGCCAGAACATCCTTCCTCAGAGAAGGAGACCATAACTGCACACAATAATCCAGGTGTGGCCTCACCAAGGCCCTGTACAATTGCAGCAACACATCCCTGCTTCTATACTCGAAACCTCTCGCAATGAAGGCCAACATACCATTAGCCTTCTTACCACCTGCTGCCCTGCATGCTTACCTTCAATGACTGGTGCACAAGGACACCCAGGTCCCGCTCCACTCTCCACTCTCCCAATTTACAACCATTCGGGTAGTAATCTGCCTTCCTGTTTTGCTTCCAAAGTGAATAACCTCACACTTATCCAAATTATACTGCATCTGCCATTGGTTTGCCCACTCGCCCAACCTGTCCAGATCATGCTGTACGATCCCTGCATCCTCGTCACAATTCACCCTCCCACCTAATTTGGTATCATCTATAAACTTTGAGATGTTACAGTTTGTTCCCTCATCCAAATCATTAATATATATATTGTGAATAGCTGGGGTCTCAGCACTGATCCCTGTGGTACCCCACTAGCTACTGCCTGCCAATTTGAAAAAGACCCATTAATCCCTACTCTTTGTTTCCTCTCTGCCAACCAGTTTTCTATCCACCTCAGTATATTTCCCCCAATCCCATGCGCTTTAATTTTGCACAATAATCTCTTATGCGGGACTTTGTCAAGCCCCTTCGGAGAGCCCAAATATACCACATCGACTGGCTCCCCCTTGTCGACTGTACCGGTTACCTCTTCAAAGAATTCCAACAGATTTGTCAAGCCTGATTTTCCCTTCATAATTCCATGCTGACTCTGACTGATCCTGCTACTGCTTTCTAAATGTTCCGCTATAAAGTCCTTGATAATGGATTCAAGCATTTTCCCCAGTACCAATGTTAGGCTTACTGGTCTAGAATTCCCTGCTTTCTCTGTACCTCCCTTTTTGAATGTCGGAGTGACGTGAGCTACCCTCCAATCTGCAGGGACAGTTCCAGAGTCTATAGAATCAGAAGATGACCACCAATGCATCCACTATTTCCAGAGCCACCACCTTAAGCACTCTGGGATGTAGATTCTCAGGCCCTGGGGATTTATCCGCCTTCCATCCCATCAGTTTTCCCAGCACCATTTCTCCACTAATGTTGATCTCCCTCAGTTCTTCCCTCTCTCCAAACCTTTTCCAGCATTTCTGGGATCTGATTTGTCGTCTCATTTGTGAAGACTGAACCAAAGTATTTATTCAATTGCTCAGCCATTTCTTTATCCCTTATTATGCACTACCCTGTTTCAGTCTGTAGGGGGCCTATATTTCTCTTTACCAATCTCTTTCTCTTCGCATATCTGTAGGAACTCTTGGTGCCAGTCTTTATGTTCCCTGCAAGCTTCCTTTCAAACTGTACTTTCCCCTTCTTAATCAATCCCTTTGTCCTTCTTTGCTGAATTCTAAACTGCTCCCAATCCTCAGACCTATTATTTTTCTTGGCCAATCTGTATGTTTCTTCCTTGTATCGGATACTATTTCTAATTTCCTTTGTAAGCCATGGAGTGGCCCTCTTACCCCCTTTGCTTTTGTGCCAAACAGGAATGAACAGTTGCTGTAGTTCCTCCATGCGTTCCTTGAACATTTGACATTGTCTATACACTGTCATCACTTTTTAAGTAACTCTCCCCAATCTATCAAGGCCAACTCACGCCTCATATCCTCATAGTTTCCTTTATTAAGATTCAGCACCCTGGTCTCCGAATCAACTACTTCACACTCCATCTTGATAAAAAAAATTATGGTTGCTCATCCCCAAGGGGTCTCGTACAGCCAGATTGGCAATGATTCACTTCTCAGTACACAGTACCCAGTCTAAGGTGGCCTGCTCTCTAGTTGGTTCCTCCACATATTGGCCAAAAAAACCATCCCGTATACACTCCAGGAATTCCTCCTCTACGGCATTGTGGCTAATTTGATTTGCCCAATCTATGTGCAGATTAAAATCACCCACGATCACCGATATTCCTTTATTACATGCATCTAATTTTGTGTTTAATGCCATTGCCAACCTCACCTCTGCAGTTTGGGGGTCTGTATATGACACCCACGAATGTTTTTTGTCCCTCGGTATTTCTCAACTCTACCCATACAGACTCCACATTGTCCGAGCTAATATCCTTTCTCACTATTGTGTTAATTTCCTCTTTAACCAGCAGTGCCACGCCGCCACCTTTTTCCTTTATGTCTGTCCTTCCTAAATACTGAGAACCCTGGAACATTCAGTTCCCATCCTTGTTCACCCTGCAGCCATGTCTTCATAATCCCAATTATATCATACCCATTTATATCTATCTGCGCGATTAGTTCATCCACTTTATTGTGCATTAAGGCACAGAGCCTTTAAGTTTGTCTTTTTCACATGGGCAGCACGGTGGCGCAGTGGGTCAGCCCTGCTGTCTCACGGCGCCGAGGTCCCAGGTTCTATCCCGGCTCTGGGTCACTGTCCATGTGGAGTTTGCACGTTCTCCCCGTGTCTGCGTGGGTTTCACCCCCACAACCCAAAGATGTGCAGGCTAGGTGGATTGAACACGCTAAATTGCCCCTTAATTGGAAAAAATGAATTGGGTACTCTCAATGCTTGTCTTGCTCCCAATATTTTTCTCTATTGACTAGTTTGAATTTTATCCTTGATTTCTCCACTTATCACTTCTTCGCTTTTCTACCTTGTTGTTTCTGTCCTTGCTCCCTCTTTTTCTCTGACTCCTTGCATAGATTTCCACCCCCTTGGCATATTAGTTTAAACCCTCACCAACCGATCCCCCCCCCACCCCAAGGACATCAGTCCCGGTCCTGCCCAGGTGTAACCCGTCCAGTTTGTACAGGTCCCAATGCTGAAGGAATCTGAAACCTTCCCCCTGACACTATCTCTTCAGCAAAAGTTGCAACGGTGAGAAATCCACAATCTGCTCAAAGTAGAGGGACAAAATAATAAAACACCAGAATTATGATTATAATCCTAGGTTGTGAATAAAAATATCGGGCGGGATTCTCCCAACAGGAGTCTAAGTGCCGACGCCGGAGTAAAAACCGGAATATTTTACTCCGGCATCGGCGCCCGTTCCCAGACTCCTGGGTGGGATTCTCCCCTACCCGGCGGGGCAGGAGGTCCCAGCGTAGCGGAGTGGCGCCAACCACTCCGGCTTCGGGCCTCCTCAAAGATGTGGAATTCTCCGCACATTTAGGGGCCAAGCCCTCACATTGAGGGACTAGTCCTGTGCCGCAGTGGTTGTCGCCACGCCGACTGGCGCCAAAACCGGCACCAATGGCCTTTGACAGCCGCCGGCCAGCATCAGGGCTGGCCGCCACCACCGGCGCATGCGTGGTAGAGGGGTTCTCTTCCGCCTCTGCCATGGTGGAGGCCGTGGCGGCGGCTGAAGACAGTGCCCCCATGGCACTGGCCCGCCCGCCAATCGGTGGGCCCCGATCGCGGGCCTGGCCACCGTGGGGGGCACACCCCGGGGTCCGATCGCCCCGTGCCTCACCCCGGGGAAGGCCGGAGAATCCCCGCGGGGGGCACGCCGATTGGCGGGGCGTGATTCCCGCCCCTGCTAATTCCAGGGTGGCGGAGAATTCCGGCCATGGCGGGGGCGGGATTTTCGCCGGTCCCGGGCGATTCTCTGACCTTGCGGGGGGTCGGAGAATTTTGCCCCTATTCTCTGCCCTCCATGTGGCTAGCAGGGGTGTCGCGCGAATTACGGTGGCGGTGCCTCAGCGTGGCGTCCGAGACCCGGCGCCTTGGGTCCCGCGCATGCGAAGTTGGGCCGGCGCCAACTAGCGCATGCGCGGAGCGCTCCGGCCCCTCACCAACATGGCGCCAAGCACAAGCTGGTAGGCCCGGGGGGGGAGGGGGAAAAGAGAGAGCTGGCCCACCGATCGGTGAGCCAGACCCCATCGGAGTGCACCCCCCCCCCCCCCCCCCCCCCAAGCCATCGCAACGGGTACCTGCTGGCAGCGACCAGGTGTGGACGTTGCCAGCGGGGCTAGGCCGTTTACGCTCGGCCCATCCGAGCCGGAGAATCGCGGTTCGCCATTTACGCCGATTCTCCGAGTGGCCTGGCGCGATTCGCGCGGTGCTGGTTTAAGGGGGAGGGTGGGAGAATTGCGTGCGTGGCGCGATTGGCGCGGCGCCCCGGTGTTTCTCTCGACCCCGCCCTATCCCCATAACCCAGTAACCCCACCCAACATTAAGGACAATTTTGCACACTAAAGGGAATTTAGCATGGCCAATCCATGGCTTTAGTGTCAAAGCTTTGAGCGGTTGAAGATCTTGATGAGCATAATGGAGGTTTGGCTGCATTTCATAGAATTTACAGTGCAGAAGGAGGCCATTCGGCCCATCGAGTTTGCACTGGCTCTTGGAAAGAGCACCCTACCCAAGCTCACAACCCCACCCTATCCCCATAACCTAGTAACCCCACCCAACACCAAGGACAATTTTGCACACTAAGGGCAATTTATCATGGCCAATCCACCTAACCTGCACATCTTTGGACTGTGGGAGGAAACCGGAGCTCCCGGAGGAAACCCACGCACACACGGGTATGCTTAGAAGGATATGCTTGAAAGGGTTTGGAGAAAAGAATGGGCTGGTGGGAGCAGGGAGGCCCCAATTGTTTGTCAGTAAGTTAGTCTCCTGTATAAAACTCTAGATTAGCCTTTCAAATGAGAAAAAATTGTATTAATCGTAAGGATTTCATAAAATTGAGGGGGATTGGATGAGATGGGAATACCTGTTGAGTAGCTATTTACACAAGTATCCATCGCAGTGATGGATATTTATGAAGAAAAATGAACTGTACAAAAGTAATTCTGTGCTCCAATAACTTTCCTCCCTTCAGGTTGTTTGTGTCCTTCCATCTAACCGCAAAGACAAATATGATACGATCAAGAAATACCTGTGTGTTGAATGCCCTACCCCAAGTCAGTGTGTTGTCGCCCGTACCTTGAGCAAGCCTCAGGCATTGATGGCTATTGCTACAAAAATTGCTTTACAAATAAATTGTAAAATGGGTGGCGAGCTGTGGAGCGTTGAGATACCAGTAAGTATTTGCACTTGAACAAAAATCTTTAGAAGCTGCTTTTTTTTTGTCTAATTAAATACCGGGGGCGAATGCAGCCTTGAACATTAAAGACTTGTTTGCGGTATTGCAGCAGAATTGACTGCTGCAAAGCTGTCTCAACTCTCCTGTAATGTGGATTCAAACATCCAACAAACCAGGATATAAATTAACTCACACTAATAAGTGCAAAGTAAAGTGGTTGCACTGAATCAGGAAGGCCTGTTGTTTTTGGTACTGAACCAGACAACAGTGAATTAATATCTTAATGTAACATTGTGACATAATTCCTGTGAGAATTTGGGAAGATCTGGCATGAGCAGTTAGAATCATAGATTTCCTGCAGTGCAGAAGGAGGCCATTCGGCCTATTGAGTCTGCACTGTCCCTCTGAAAGTGCACTCGATTGAGGCCCACTTCCCGCCCTATCCCCATAACCCCACCTAACCTGCACATCTTTGGATTGGATTGGATTTGTTTATTGTCACGTGTACCGAGGTACAGTGAAAAGTATTTTTCTGCGAGCAGCTCAACAGATCATTAAGTACATGGGAAGAAAAGGGAATAAAAGAAAATACATAATAGGGCAACACAAGATATACAATGTAACTACATAGACACCAGCATCAGATGAAGCATACAGGGTGTAGTGTTAATGAGGTCAGTCCATAAGAGGGTCATTTAGGAGTCTGGTGACAGTGGGGAAGAAGCTGTTTTTGAGTCTGTTTGTGCACGTTCTCAAACTTCTGAATCTCCTGCCCAATGGAAGAAGTTGGAAGAGTGAGTAAGCCAGGTGGGAAGTATCTTTGATCATGCTGCCCGCTTTCCCCAGGCAACGGGAGGTGTAGATGGAGTCAGTGGATGGGAGGCAAGTTTGTGTGATGGACTGGGCAGTGTTCACGACTCTCTGAAGTTTCTTGCGGTCCTGGGCCGAGTAGTTGCCATACCAGGCTGTGATGCAGCCCGATAGGATGCTTTCTATAGTGCATCTGTAAAAGTTGGTAAGGGTTAATGTGGACATGCCGAATTTCCTTAGTTTCCTGAGGCAGTATAGGCGCTGTTGTGCTTTCTTGGTGATAGCGTCGACGTGGGTGGACCAGGACAGATTTTTGGTGATGTGTACCCCTAGGAATTTGAAACTGCTAACCATCTCCACCTCGGCCCCGTTGATGCTGACAGGGGTGTGTACAGTACTTTGCTTCCTGAAGTCAATGACCAGCTCTTTAGTGTTGCTGGCATTGAGGGAGAGATTGTTGTCGCTACACCACTCCACCAGGTTCTCTATCTCCCTCCTGTATTCGGACTCGTCGTTATTCGAGATCCGGCCCACTATGGTCGTATCGTCAGCAAACTTGTAGATGGAGTTGGAACCAAAATTTGCCACGCAGTCGTCTGTGGGAGGAAACCGGAGCACCCGGAGGAAACCCACATAGACACTGGGAGGAAGTGCAAACTCCACAGACAGTCACCCGAGACCGGAATTGAACCTGGTTCCCTGGCACTGTGAGGCAGCAGTGCTAACCTCTGTGTCGCAGTTGGTTTTGACTTTATTGCATCTTAAGGCATAGGTGACGGTTTAACTTGATTAATGTTTTTGCAGCTCAAACAGCTCATGGTGGTTGGAATAGATTGTTACCATGATAATGCCACTGGGAGAAAGTCTATTGCCGGATTTGTAGCCAGTCTTAATCAATCAATAACAAGGTAAGCTCCGATTGGAAGGTATCCCCATGTTGTAACTAATTACAATAATAATCTTTATTATTGTCGCAAGTAGGCTTACATTAACACAGCAATGAAGTTACTGTGAAAAGCCCCTAGTCGCCACATTCCGGCGCCTGTTCGGGTACACGGAGAGAGAATTCAGAATGTCCAATTCACCTAACAGCACGTCTTTCGGAATTTGTGGGAGGAAACCGGAGCACCCGGAGGAAACCCACACAGACACTGGGAGAACGTGCAGACTCCGCACAGACAGTGACCCAAGCGGAAATTGAACCTGGGACTCTGGCGCTGTGAAGCAACAGTGCTAACCACTGTGCTACCGTACATCTGTCAGAACATTTAAGTTTTCTCCCCATCTGAAACTTGACAGTTTGTCCCTAATTTTTAAGTTAAAATCAAATTAGGTTTCCACATTTTCAGGAACTTATAAAATATTGATTTTGAAAAGGAGTTGGTTTGTCCTTGGTGAACAGAGGGGAACTAAAGATATTCATCTGCAATACCGGGAACGTGTGTTTTCAAAATTTGTTTTTCCTTCCTTCTTCATCCTACAACATTTTCTGCTCCTTCACCCCCACCCCAACTTCAGATTATTCTTTAAAACTGCTTGGCTAATGATTGGACACTTAACATAACCATTTGGCAGTAATAACACTTGTTACAGTAACTGAACCAGACTGCAATTTATAGTAGGAAATCGGACGAGACTTAACAGAATTTCAATTTTGTAAACTTGAGAGGGAAGGATACTTTGCTCCAGGGCTGATTTCACTGACAACCAGGGATCATAAAACAAACTTTATTCTCAACATAGGATTAACCCCATAGACATCCAAGGCTTTTCAATTAACAGTTACAGTTCGAAAAGTACAACCCTGCTTTTAAACTGCACACTAGGGGCTTTTCACAGTAACTTCATTGCTGTGTTAATGTAATTTCGGGACCCTGGTGAGGAATGCCCCCAGATGTCACACTTTGTCCCATTTCCTTTCCTGCACTAATTTTTTTTTTTATGAATCAAGTAGAATTTATTAAGCAAGATGTTTAATAAAAGCAGTGAAGACGATGTGAATGAGCTCAGCTCACCACTGCAGGATAATCTCTGGACTCTATTCACTCTCTCTCACACTCTCTCTGTCTCTCGCAAATTATCTTGACTATAGCACAAGATTTGTTCTTTTGTCTGACGTCACCCAATTTCTTTGTAGGACTTCACAGTTTCTGTAGAACCAACCTAACTGCAATAGTGGGTGGTATGGCAGCCAAACTTTTAAATGTTATGATGTTGCAGAAATGTTGATCTTTGCTCTGCTCTGACTTCCTGTGTTAAGCAGGGTTTTTCTGTCCCGAGCATAAGCAAACTTATTCTTGGTTTGATTGACCTTGACTCTATCCAATGAATTGCTCACATTTAAAAGCTATGAAGGCCTGTATTATTGAGAGGTGCTGGGCTAGTAGCATCTGGTGAAGGATGATGCAGCCAAGGTTTAATTGGAATATATGATTTGACTTTTGGAGACTGTGTGCTACCTTATAATTTTGAAGTTTTAATATTTCCTTTTCAAGTATTTATAAAATGAAACAGGATTACTCCCTGTGCCACGTATCTGTGAGGTTAGAACTAGGAAGATACTACAGCTCAACACGTGGCTAAACAGCTGGTGTAAGACGGAGGGTTCATATATCTGGACCATTGGGATCTCCGGGGAAGGTGGGACCTGTACAAGAAGGACGGGTTGCATTTAAACTGGAGGGGCATAAATATTCTGGCCAGGAGGTTTGCTAGAGTCACACTGGAGGACTTTAAACTAGTTTGGCAGAGGGGTGGGAACCAAAACAAAGGTGAATTAACTGAAGGATGTTGCACGTTTTACTTGAGTGTATTACGCGTTTTATTGGATTGTATTAACA
The DNA here is from genome assembly GCF_902713615.1 of Scyliorhinus canicula. Classification (NCBI taxonomy): domain Eukaryota; kingdom Metazoa; phylum Chordata; class Chondrichthyes; order Carcharhiniformes; family Scyliorhinidae; genus Scyliorhinus; species Scyliorhinus canicula. The sequence goes on from NC_052146.1 coordinate 3,519,633, forward strand.
CGCCTCCGTTTAAAGGGCGTGTGCTTAACACTACTACAGCTCTGTGTATGTAATTATGCTCGGAGTCGCCAGGTGCCGTATTTAGACACCTCACAAGTATATCAAGGTCAGGTTCAAAGTAATAAATCTGTACACCGATTAGTAAGTTCAAACGATTGATATTTATTATAACAAATATAATAAATACACATGTATACGCTAAAGAGACTAAGTTACTTCTAAACTAAACAACTAAAATACTTATCTAAACAGGAACAGGCAAGGTCAGGGAGCGAGGCCTTCGTCCCGTTCTTGGTCTGCAACTCTCAAAGTGTTAAAGGTTGTCAGGGTCTAGCAAGTCTGGCTCACGTAGCGATCGTTGTGGTGAAACTTACAGTTCGATGGCTGGTGGCTCAACGGCTGGTGATGGAACTGGAGTCAGGATGCGATGTATCAGCAAAGCGATGAAGACAGCAGAGAGCCGGAGCCAAGACAACAGCAGAGCCGGAGCCAACAGAACGGACCATGTGCGGGGTCTACTTTTATAGGTCCCCCCAAAGTCCGTGCCTCTTCGGGGCGGTCTCTACCTGCTGTATATCGATTGGGTCTTCTCCCAATCGATATTTTCCAAACCCCCCAATCTGAGGGTCGCTTCTCGATGGGTGGGGCGGTCTCTATGGTGCTTTGTGATGGATACTTATGGTGCCGTTTCGTCTGGGCGTCTACTCAAAGTATCCATTCAAACTTAAATGTTTCTATTGTGTGGGCCTGGATCTAGATCACCTCATTACTATGCAAATCGTTGTTGCCATTTACACCTTTAGCTGAGATTCTGCACCTGGCCATAAACTGGTTTCTGTACGTGCAGAATGCTAATTAGCCTTCTGCAAACTGCTTGTCCTTGCTAAGACTGTTTTCTCCCTGCAGCCTTAGCAGTTCTCCATTTTTGTAGCCCAGTGTCCATCTTAGGTGGCTACAAGGAGAACGAGAGAGAAGGGCCAGTAAGACTCGGAGGAAGAGCAGGCAGGGTGTGGTTGCTGATCAGAGAGGGTCTGATGGACTGAAGTACATTTGTTTCAGTGCAAGACGTGAATCTGGTAAGGCAGATGACTTAGAGCTTGGATCAGTACTTTTTTCATAGAATTTACAGTGCAGAAGGAGGCCATTCGGCCCATCGGGTCTGCACCGACCCTTGGAAAGAGCACCCTACCAAAGCCCAGACCTCCACCCTATTCTCGTAACCTAGCAACTCAATCCCACCTTTGGACACTAAGGGCAATTTAGCATAGCCAATCCACCTAAACTGCACATATTTGGACTGTGGGAGGAAACCTGAGCACCCGGAGGAAACCCACGCACACACGGGGAGAATGTGAAAACTCCGCACAGACAGTGACCCAAACTGGGAATTGACCCTGGAGCTGTGAAGCAACTGTGCTAACCACTATGCTACCATTCCAAGTTCCTCCTTGGAACTATGATGTAATGAAATGAAAATCGCTTATTGTCACGAGTAGGCGTCAATGAAGTTACCGTGAAAAGCCCCTAGTCGCCACATTCCAGCGCCTGTCTGGGGAGGCTGGTACGGGAATTGAATCGTGCTGGCCTGCCTGGGTCTGCTTTCAAAGCCAACGATTTAGCCCAGTGTGCTAAACCATTGCAGATACTCGGTTAAGGGAACAAACGGATTGGCAGCTTAATGCTCCAAGATACAGATGTTTCAGGTGGGATAGAAGGGGGTTTAAAGGGGTGGGGGCGTAGCATTACTGGTTAAGGAGAATATCACAGCTGCACTGCAGGAGAACACCTCTGAGGGCTCATGCAACGATGCAATATGGGTGGAGCTCAGGAACAGGAAGGGTGCAGTCACAATGTTGGGGGTTTATTGTGGGCCTCTCAACAGCCAGTGGGAGATAGAGGAACAGATAATGTAGGCAGATTTTGGCAAGGTGTAAAAGTAACAGGGCCGTTGGTAGTGGGTGATTTTAACTTCCCCTATTGACTGGGACTCACTTAATGATAGAGGCGTGGATGGGGCAGAGTTTATAAGGAGCATTCAGGAGGGGCTTCTTGAAACAGTATGTAGATGGTCCAACTGGGGAAGGGGCCGTACTGGACCTGGTATTGGGGAGCCCGGCCAGGTGGGGAGTAGGGGAGCAGCTCGTGAACAGTGACCACAATTCAGTAAGCTTTAAGGTACTGATGGATAAAGCTAAGTGTAGTCCTCGGGTGAAGGTGCTAAATTGGGGAAAGGCTAATTACAACAATATTAGGCAGGAACTGAAGAATGTAGTTTGGAGTAGGGCAAACCAACATATACATAGATACATTGAAGACAGGAGCAGGAGGAGGCCTTATGGCCCTTCGAGCCTGCTGCGCCATTCATCACGATCATGGCTGATCATCCAATGCAATAGCCTAATCCTGCTTTCTCCCCATAGCCTTTGATCACATTCTCTGCAAGTGCTGTATCCAGCCGCCTCTTGAATATATTCAAAGTTTTAGCATCAACTACGTCCTGTGGTAATGAATTCCACAGGCTCACCACTCTTTGTATGAAGAAATGTCTCCTTATCTATGTCCGAAATTGTTTATCCTGAATCCTCAGACTGTGAGCCCTGGTTCTGGACACACCCATCATTGGTAACATCTTCCCTGCATCTACCCTGTCTAGTCCTGTTAGAATGTTATAAGTCTCTGAGATTCCCCCCCTCATTCTTCTGAACTCCAGCGAGAACAATCCCAACCTAGTCGATCTCTCCTCGTATGACAGTCCTGCCATCCCTGGAATCAGTCTGGTAAATGACTGGGAGGCTTTAAAGTGTAAGTTGATAGGAATTCAGGACCGGCATGTTCCTGTAAGGATGAAGGATAAGTATTGCAAGTTTCAGGAACTTTGGATAACGAGAGATATTGTGAGCCTAGTCAAAAAGAAAAAGGAAGCATTTGTCAAGGCTAGGAGGCTCAGGAACACACAAAGCATGTGTGGAATACAAAGAAAATAGAAAGAAACTTGAGCAAGGAGGCAGGAGGGCTAAAAGGGGTCACAAAAAGTCACTGGCAAGCAGGATTAAGGAAAATCCCAAGGTTTTTTATACATATATAAAGAGCAAGAGGGTAGCCAGGGAGAGAGGGTTGGCCCGAGCCAGAGGAAATGGGCAAGGTATGAAATGAGTACCTTGTGTCAGTATTCACCAAAGAGAAGGATTTGGTGGATGATGAGTCTTTGGGAAGGGTGTGTAGATAGTTTGGGCCATGTTGAGATCAAAAAGGAAGGAGGTATTTAGGGGTCAACATTAAGGTAGACAAGGCCTGATGGGATATACCCCATAATAAATCAAATCAAAGAGTGCAGAGAGGCAAGAAAGGAAATTGCTGGGGCCTTGAGAAAAATCTTTGTATCCTCACTAGCTACAGGTGAGGTTCCAGAGGACTGGAGAATAGCTATTGTTGTTCCTTTGTTTAAGATGGGTAGCAAGGATAATCCAGGTAATTACAGGCTGGTGAGCCTCAAGTAAGTGGTAGGGAACTTATTGGAGAGGATTCTTTGAGACAAGATTTATAGCCACTCGGAAATAAGTGGATATATTAGCGAGAGGCAGCATGGTTTAGTGATGGGGAGGTTGTATTTCACTAACTTGATCGAATTGTTTGAGGAAGTGACAAAGATGATTGAGGGTAGGACAGTGGATGTTGTCTACATGGACCTCAGTAAGACCTTTGACGAGGTCCCTCATGGCAGACTGGTTTAGAAGGTGAAGTCGCACAGGATCAGAGGTGAGTTGGCAAGATGGATACAGAACTGGCTTGGTCACATAAGACAGAGGGTAGCAGTGAAAGGGTGCGTTTCTGAATGGAGGGCTGTGACTAGTGGCTTTCCTCAGGGATCAGTGCTGGGACCTTTGCTGTTTGTAATATATATATAAATGATTTGGAGGAAAATGTAACTGGTTTGATTAGTAAGTTTGTGGACGAGACGAAGGTTGGTGAAATTGCGGATAGTGATGAGGACTGTCAGAGGATACAGCAGGATTTAGATCGGTTTGAGACTTGGGCGGGAGATGGCAGATGGAGTTTAATCCGGACAAATGTGAGGTAATGCATTTTGGACGGTCTAATGCAGATGGAAAATGTACAGTAAACGACAGAACCCTTAAGAGTATTGATAGTCAGAGGGATCTGTGTGTACAGGTCCACAGGTCACTGAAAGTGGCAACGCAGATGGAGAGCTCTGCCCCATCCACACCCCCAGCATTAAGTGGGAAGGTAGTCAAGATATACGGCATGCTTGCTTTCATCGGCCGGGGCATCGAGTTTAAAAATTGGCATGTCGTGTTGCAGCTTTATAGAATTGTAGTTAGGCCGCACTTGGAATATAGTGTTCAATTCTGATCGCCACACTTATCAGGAGGATTTGGAGAGGGTGCAGAAAAGATTTACCAGGATGTTGCCTGGTATGGAGTGCATTCACTATGAAACGAAGTTGGAAAAACTTCGATTTGTTCTCACTGGAACAATGGAGGTTGAAGGATGACCTGACAGAAGCCTACAAGATTGAGGGGCATGGACAGAGAGTGGATAGCCAGAAGCTTATTACCAAGGTGAAGAGTTAACGGGGGGGGCATGGGTTTAAAAGGAGATGTACGAGACACAGTTTTTACACAGAGGGTGGTGGGTACCTGGGACTCGCTGCCAGAGGAGGTGGTAGAAGCAGGTACGATAGTGACTTTTAAAGGACATCTTGACAAATCCATGAATAGGATGGGGATAGAGGGATATGGTCCCCGGTAGGGTAGGGGGTTTTAGTTCAAATGGGGAGCATGTTCTTGTGCTGTAATTTTCTTTGTTCTGCTGGTTGAAATCCGTGAAGCATTATACTGCAAATTTAAGATGATTCATTGATCTTTATGACTAGGTGGTTTTCTCGCTGCATCTTGCAAGAGCGTGGACAAGAACTTGTAGATGGATTAAAGGTTTGCTTACAAGGTAGGTTCATGTCAGATGAAAGCTGTTGTATACTTAAGAGCCAGAAGTATGAATACAGGAATAGTGGTTTGTATTGAACACATTCCATGATGCATTGGAATTAAATACAACCTTCTTAATGTTGACAATTTTGCATGTGGTTACAGGTATCATAGAATTTACAGTGCAGAAGGTGGCCATTCGGCCCATCGAGTCTGCTCCAGCCCTTGGAAAGAGCACCCTACTTAAGCCCACACCTCCACCCTATTCCCACATCTCCACCCTATCCCTGTAACACCACCTACCCTTTTGTGGACACTGAGGGAAATTTATCATGGCCAATCTACCTAACCTGCACATCTTTGGACTGTGGGAGGAAACCGGAGCACCCGGAGGAAACCCACGCACACACGCGGAGGACGTGCAGACTGTGCACAGACAGTGACCCAGCCGGGAATCGAACCTGGGACCCTGGGACCCTGGAGCTGTGAAGCAACTTTGCTAACCACTGTGCTACCATGCTGCCCGAGATTTAAGATTTCTGACCAGAGTTTTATATGAGCTTGGCATGTTTGTATTCGGAGTAAAAACAACCAGAATATGTTGACTCATCATATTCCTAAAAGTCGAGAAACAATTTGGCAAAAGTCCCATTTTATTTCCCAACTGACATGGTGCAGCAATTGTGGGATTATCACCGATTTCTCCCAGGAAATGACTTCGCTGCTGAAGTTATGACAACTGCAGGGGGGAAACCCCCCTCTGATGATAACCCTTTGACATCACTTGCAATGTGCTCCTCTGCAGGTTCAGTAGCTCACTATTAATCACTTTTGGATGTCATGATGCTTAGAGGATCTTATTACCCAGATTTTATGATGGTAATATGAAATTGGCAGTGGCCATCATTACTCCTCTGAAACTGATAGCAACTTGAGGACTCTGTACATTTGCAGTTAAACACCTAAATCCATTTGTTGAATGTTAAATTTCTCCATCGTAAATTCCAGTTTTTAAAATTCTGATATTTTATTTTCTACCTTTGTCCCATGATGAACAATTTTTTTTTGTCATCTTATACCAAAGAAAGAATCAAAGCAACGGGATTTGTTTTGTTTTTTGGTGACCTGATTTTCTGAGAATGCTGAAATACAGAATTTATAGTGGGGAAAGATGCCATTCAGCCCACTTGAGTGTGCACCAGTCCTTGGAAAGAGTACCCATGCCTCCACCTTCTCCCAGTAACCCCACCTAACATTTGTGAACACTAAGAGGCAATTTAGCATGGGCAATCCAGCTAACCTGCACATCTTGGCTGTGGGACAAAACTGGGAACCCCAGATGAAACTCGCGCAGACACGGGGAGAACGTGCAGACTCCACACAGTCACCCAAAGCTGAAATTGAACCTGGGTCCCTGGAGCTGTGAAGCAGCAGTGCTAGCCACCGTGCACTATGCCACCCATGTGTTCTGTTTACCCTGCTTGATGACATGACTAGTGTTGGACACTTGGGCAGTCCCCCCGGTGACAGAACAGGCAAAGTGTGTCAGAGATCACAAGATCTTTCTGGGAATTTTTCTCTCGCGTTCGTAGCGAGTGATGTTGCTTCACTGCTGAATGCAAAATCTGGACCAATGTGTAATGTGCTGCTAAATCAAAGACTGCTGCAGGAGGGCATGATCTGGGCAACACCAGGCATGCCTAAAAATGAGAACCTGGTGAGACTATAACCCAGGACTAAGTGATCCCACAATCAACAGCTCAGATCTAAGTCCTGCCACACCCAGCCACAATGAAAGAATTAAAATGCAAGATAAATGAATGAAGCCGGATCTAAAATGAAACCCATCTGGGCATCGAGAAACCTTTGGACACCAGCTTGAAGATCACCGGAATGCAAATGTCTGGATTCTCTACTAGTAAGCGGTGTCGAAGTTTTTAAAGTTTATTCAGTTTTGAGCCTAGTTCATAATAAAAGGATAGGGATGTAGGTTGTACATTTGTTATCATAAGGGATGTTTTCTGTTCTTGAGTAACATTATTTACTTTGCTAAGTTTTGATTTCCTCAGCTGCTTTGAAGACGTGGCATGCATACAACAAGTGCCTCCCTGGTCGTATCATCGTGTATCGCGATGGAGTTGGTGATGGGCAGCTGAACACTGTTGTAAATTACGAGGTTCCACAACTGCTAGATTGCTTGAAATATCTGACTGACTACAAGTGAGTTATGCAAATTTTAAAATGCCTAACCAGTATGGGTTTTTTTTTTGTTGGCATAAATAGCAAATGTTTCTCTTTCAGTCCAAAACTATCGGTGATTGTTGTAAAGAAGCGTGTCAATGCAAGGTTTTTTTCACAATCTGGCGGAAGATTACAGAACCCACCTCCTGGCACGGTCATTGATACAGACGTCACAAGACCAGAATGGTGAAGTATAGTTTTTACGGTTCAAGGATTTCAGTTGATCAGTTGTTGCAAATAAAAATCACTCTTAAATGTATGCTTTGTTTTTGAGTCAGGTACGACTTCTATATAGTCAGCCAGTCAGTGAAGGTTGGTACAGTTACACCAACGCACTATAATGTGGTGTATGACAGCAGCAATTTGAAACCAGATTACATGCAGCGGCTAACCTACAAGCTATGCCACATGTATTACAACTGGCCGGTGAGTCAACTCATCTCTCTTTATTTGCTAAAGATAATCAGGTTGGAGATCTGAATGTTCCAATGTTTATAAGTAGCACTTCATTGTTAAAGTCAGTGTGTGGAGCCAACCTGCTCCACACCAGCCCGCCCTGAATCATAAGTGGGTGGGCTAAATTAGGGCAGTGTATGACTTCCGCCCTCAACTTGAGGTGGAAGACCTTACAATGAGGTGAAAATCCTGCCCTTGGGAGCAGTTCCCATCAGTTCTGGCAGTGCCAAGAGCACATTAGTGGGTGCTTCCCGAACTGCGGCCAGGAAGAAGGTGGCCCATGGATCGTGGTATCCGGTTAGTTTGGTGTCGGGCCGGTTTGGCCAGTTTAGGGAGGGGGCCATGGGGCAGAATTTAATGGTGCGGAGGTGGTGGGGCTATCTTAAGGGGGCTGCCCCCAAACTGGACAGCACAACTCTCTGATAAGAATACCTCCCTTGCCCTTTGAAGCATTTATTAAAAAATTGGGCTGCCCACTCCTGCGCGAGTGTCCTGTTTTAGGGCATGGGCAGCTTGGGTCAGTTGACTTGATAACCAGCCCAATTGACCCACGATTATTTATTACGGAAAGGCAACACAATGGTTAGCACTGTTGCTTCACAGCACCAGGGAGCTGGGTTCGATTTCAGGCTTGGGTCGCTGTCTGTGCGGAGTCTGCGTGTTCTCCCCGTGTCTCTGTAGGTTTACTCCGGGTGCTCTGGTTTCCACCCATAAGTCCCGAAAGACGTGCTTGTTGGGTGAAAAGTACATTCTGAATTCTCCCTCTGTGTACCCGAACAGGCGCCGGAATGTGGTGACTGGAGATTTTCACAGTAACTTCATTGTAGTGTTAATGTAACCTTACTTGTGACATTATTATAATTTTCAGTCCCCCCCCCCCCCCCCCCCCCCCCCCCCCCGGTGTTATGCTGGTGAGCTCGGATGGTAGTGGTGGGCACCTGCCCTATTGTATGTTTAGCCATCCACCTGACACAAACACACCCAGTGGGGGCACCACAAATGCAGCCCCTGTTTGCTCGCAAACATTTGGATTCTTCTAACTAAACTGTATGACTGCCACTCAAAATATTGTTTGTTGGGATATATATATTCCAATTCTATATGTATCTAGAGGTTACTGGGAAGAGCAGCAAGCTTGTTTGAAATGCAAGAGGAAATGGGGAGGGATAAATTCACCTTCAAACTCCAATATGTGGATGTTAAATAATTCCTATTTCAAACTAATTTGGGGGAGTTGAACCAGAGGATGCAATTGAGAATTGAATAAAAAATGAATTAAGGTTGTGCTTAACTGAGTTTATTTACTGCTCCAAATATTATCCCAGGTAAAGTGGAGGCCCCAACTATGGCATGATGCTGTGATGGACAAACTGATTTATGTGAATGAAGTTTGGCTGAATGAATCTCATTGGGGAGCATTGTCAAATGGAAAATCCAAGTCTGATGCATTGGAATCATGTTTGACATGTTTTTTGCACAATGGTTTCAGAAGTTTATTATATTTCTGCTTTCCTTTGCTTTAAAGAAACAGTGCATTGTTTTCTCTTGCTTCAGCTGTTAATTGAAGAGAGTATGTTGCAGTTCAGAAGGAATAACTGCATTTTATCCACAAAACAAAATCAATATATTTAAATGATAAAATTAACCTGGAGGTTTTGTGCTCGCAAATGCATAAAGTCTTTGTAAATTGATCTTATTTTTGTCTTTTTGTAGGGTGTCATCCGCGTGCCAGCCCCCTGCCAGTACGCCCACAAACTGGCATTCTTGGTGGGGCAAAGTATTCATCGAGAGCCCAGTCTGGCATTGGCAGACCGACTTTATTACCTGTGAACACACATCATGATTTTCTGCCATGGTTACTGCTCAAAACAACCTTATAAACTGTGGCATTTACCAAGGATATATTTTTTCAACCAGGGCAATTTTAAAATGCTTGGGCACACATCTATAAATGGAATACCAGACCTATTTGTACATTCATTCCATCTGGATTTTGATTCTTCTTTTCACTCTTTTTTGCAACTTTTTTTATCTTCTGTTTTCTACCACCACAGAATTTGAGGTAAAGGTTGCTCAGGTCTTGCATTCCCATTCTTCTCTTTCCCCCCCACCCTGGCAGCAAACTTTGGATTTACAAAAAAAAGTTTTATGTTCTCTGAATTAAAGCGACCTTGAGTCATAGACATTTTGTGAGCCCTGTCCAGTGTGCTTCTGATAAACTAGTTTGATTGAGACTGCCTGCTGTATAATCCTCTTTCCCAGTATCCTTTTTTTAATTTTATTTTTCCAATGTGTACCTATTCCATACTAAGTGTGCCTCGTCACTGCATTCCGTCTTCTAATAACCCTCAAATTGTAACTTCTGGCTTATCAGAGCTGGAACCATCGAATTATATACCAGGAGAGCTGGGAGTTTGGCCTTCATCTATATCCATTTTCTACAAAGCATCCATCCACGTTGTCCTTTTTTGTTTTGACCCTATGCCTAGAACTACTTAGTTTTGTTGATTTTTCTTTTGAAAGCTAATTATGGATTCATTGTTTCAGATAGGGAATACCATTGGAGGAGAACTCAAATTTCTAAATCTGTCTTTATAGATATGACCCTACATTCTTTTTCTATTCATTCACTGGATGTTGGCATCCCTGTGCTGGCATTTATTGTCCTAGTTAACAAGCTGTTAGCTAGGGGTTCCAGGATTCTGACCCATTCCTAATCCAAATCTGGTGTATCACCTTCACCTCCCTCTAACGCAGTGCCCCATTATGGTGTAAGTAATGGATTGCATATGTTCAGTAATGCTCGCTTTATATACTCTTTATATAACGGGGCTGGTTTAGCACACTGGGCTAAATCGCTGGCTTTTAAAGCAGACCAGCAACACGGTTCAATTCTCTTGCCAGCCTCCCCGAACAGGCGCTGGAATGTGGTGACTAGGGGCTTTTCACAGTAACTTCATTGAAGCCTACTCGTGGCAATAAGCGATTTTCATTTCATTTTCACTGCCCCATGTGTAGGACGCAGAATCTCATTTACTTTATATGTTCTTTTCTACTAGCATTCTCTCCAATTTGGAGATTAGTGTATCCGCTCTTAGTTAGATCACTTACTCTGCTGTTTACCAACTTACTGCTCAAGGAAAACTGCAGTTTGCCTCAGAATATATTTCATGATGGGAGCTTTTCACAATAACTTCATTTGAAGCCTACTTGTGACAATAAGCGATTTTCATTTCATGATCCTTTCAGTACGTTCCTCAGACACCTGGGCTCTTCTAGTTTCTCACCTGTGGCAGTTCTTCTGTGATCATGGATGGTGAACATTTACAGGATATTTGATCATGAAATCATGCAGCTGAGCCTTGTCCTGGTACTCACCGGATCATATATAGAGAATCGAGGGAGAATTTCCGATTCCCCACTAGAGGGCTGCTGAAGCTGTTGGTGCTGATTGCAGCAAGAGTTTACAGACTAGACCATCTAATCTGGACAGTACACAGCAGCACCTTATTCTGATCAGCCGGTGGCAGCTTTGCAATTGTCATCCAGGTTTAATTATGGATCAAATCAAATGTTTTTTTTCCCCACGGTTGGACTGGAGGTATAAACGCCTTGTTTCCCCCAGGTTATTTTCTTTCTGGCATAGTATATTCAAATTGCAGCCAAGGGGACCGTATCCTTCCACCTATGGTGTTGCAGCTGATGTAGAGTTGGGATTGTGCGTTAAGGATCCGAGTTCCCATCACTCCATAATGTCGTGCATTGCACCAAAGTGTATGATCTTAATCAAATTTTGTTTTGAGTGTGGGAGTGGGTTCTGGATGTTGAGCCTGGGCTATGTCAGGTTCATTTTAGCATTTTGCTAACTACTGGAATCAGCTGAATTTAAGGATGGTACAGTGGTTAACACTACTGCCTCAAAGCTCCAGGGGCCGAGGTTCAATTCCGGCCTCCACACTATCTGTGTGGAGCTTACACTTTGTTCCCGTGACTGTGTGGGTTTCCTCCGGGTGCTCCGGTTTCCCCCCCCCACAGTCCAAAGATGTGTTGGTTAGGTGGATTGGCCGTGATAAATTGCCCTTAGTGTCTAAAAGGTTAAGTCGAGTTACGGGGATAGGATGCAGGCGTGGGCTTAAGTAGGGTGCTCTTTCCAATGACTGGCACAGACTCGATGGGCTGAATGGCCTCCTTCTGCAGTAGGGATTCTATGTATTTTGTCCAAGTGGGCATCAGTTGACCAAACTACTTGTGAATAAATTAGAATTTTTCCTGCGTAAAGTACATTTCTGAACCATTTTGCAGACCTGTAACTGTTTGAACCACTGTCCTGTATTGGATATTGCTTTCTGCAATAGTTAAAGCTATGATTTAGTTATTTGAAGTATCCATTTTGCAATGATTGTGTGTTGACTATTGTTTTGGACCATTGAATTGTTCTGAATTCCAATTTTTGTTGTTTTTGGAGAAATGTGGGTATGTGGCAGGATTGTTGTAAACTAAATATTTTTGTTAATGTTACGAGAGTTTTAACATGGACAGAATTGTTAATTCTAATAATTCTCTGTACTGCACAGTAGCAAATTAGCAGCTTCCGATCTTTAGGCAGAATGGTTACTGTTCTTTTTAGTTAGGTGATTTTATTCATTTGAAGAAATGTTCAGGGGTGTGACTGAAGTCAGCGGTTGGGAAATAACTGGAAGACTGGTTCAGCAAGCAACATGCATGATAAAGGTTACAGTGTACAAGAACCTGCTGTGACCTAAAGCAGATGAAATGGAAGCCAGTTTGCTGAGACCTGAATGCTGATTTCATAAACAATTAATGGACATTTATTTGATTACATTATTTTTGTTAATTCCTATGCAGTACAGCTTCAAACTACACAAGTTTTAAACACCAGCCAGTCAACAGCATAAAGTCATGTCATGAATATTACTAAATTCCCTTTGAGAATGAGTTGCACTTTGGATGATTTGAAATGTGCTTCCTGCCTCCTGGATGATGTCCTGGTTTTATTTCACTTGGTGAAACAGTTTGCAGAAGGACCTGGTCTGTAGATCAGTTTGAGTCTGATCAATTTTCTGTGCACGTGGTTTGTGAGGGAACCACCTGTTCCTGTGCATATCCTTTCACCAAGAATGTCAGTTCCATAACACTGAGCACTACTGATGCCTTTAACGTGGTGGGTTCTATTTCCTGCTGGAATGAATATACCAAATGTCAAACGGTGGTCAACCAAAGCGGTCTTCATTTTTAAAAAAATATTCCTTCATAGGATGTGGTTAAGCTAAGATTGGCACGTCCTTAATTTTCCATCAGTAAGTGGTGGTGAGCTGCCTTGAATCACTGCAGTCCATGTGGTGTAGGTACACCCACTGTGCTGTTAGGGAATTCCAGGAATTTGATCCATGTCAATTGTTGGTTTATACAGCTGTAACCCTACTTGTATTTGTATATTTCAGCATTGGATCAGTTCATAGCTGGTTCAAAATAAAAATGTTGAAAGGTTGTGAAGTGATGGTTGCTGCTTCTTCACACATGCATTCTGTTTACAAATTATGCACCAGTCCAACTTTTCTCGAGGTTGCACCAGGGTTTGTTTCACTCGTGTCTAAAAGACTTGATACTACGCAGTCCAACCCTGGTAGCTACACTTCTGGTATGAACTAGGTTGCTATTACAATCTACACAGCACTCTTATCAACCCTAGTTTTGGATTTCCTTGCAAATTAAAATATTAAAGCCTTCTATCGGATCACCTGGCTTGCTTTCTTCAAATTAGAATAACCTCGGCATTAATTATGAGAAATGATTGAGCCAACATAAAGGGGAATCCTAAAGTCTTCAAATGGCATTCAAATAGTAAAATGGTGGTAAAAGGAGATGTAGGGGTGATGAGGGACCAAAAAGGGGATTTATAAATAGAGGCAGGGCCAGAGCAAAGGTTCTAAATTAATGATTTACATATGCCTTTATCAAGGAAGCAGATACTACCCAGGCCATGGTGACGAAGTGGAAACTTCAGGGTTCTTAGACTTTTCATAAGGATCGGCAGGAAAGTGGTGGGATAGCTTTGTTAGTATGAGATAGAATAAGTACAATAATGAGAAATGATAGGAATTGGGAGCAGAAGTCGGCAATTCAGTCCTTTGAGCCCTTTCAGATTATGGCTGATTTTGGATCAGAAGATGTAGAATCCATATGGGTGGAGCTAAGAAATAATGTTATACTGTCAGAATAAATCAGGAGATAATGAGGGCATATAAAAAAGACTACATTAATCATGGGTGATTTTAATCTTGTGGGTTGGGAAAATCAAATTAGCAGATGTAGCCAAAAGGAAAGATTCCTAGAATAAGATGTGAATCCAACCAGGGATCAGGCTATTTTAGATCTTGGAATGTGTAATGAGGCTGGTTTGAGTAAAGGATGCCTGAGGAAATTGTGACCATAACACAGTTGAATATAGCGCTCCATTTGAGAGTGAGAATCTTCAGTCAGAAGCAGATGCTTAACTAAAATAAGGTGTAGCCATGCTGGCCACGCAAAATGGACACTGAGCCAAACTAAAATGGAAGACTGCTGGGAAACAGACAGTTTAGCCAGAACAGCAGTCTGCAAAGAGCAGTTTGCATTCTGCAGCAGCAGAAACCAGTTTGGGCTCAGGTGAAAAGACCTTAGCTAGGTGCAAATGGCAAAACGCTTTGCATGCTAATGAGGCCATCAGACTTGAACACCCACACAATAGATACATTTGGTTCTGAATGGACACATTCTAATCAAGACCCAGACATCGAGGCACCAGAAACCTCCAAACAAAAGGACATAAGAAACGCCCCCTCCATCACGGAGACCCCCTCGCATTGGGGAATTAATCCAGTATCGATAAGAAATTGATCCAATAGGTAGAGCCCGCCCGAGAAGAGGGAAGGACAATGGAACCCCTATAAAAGATAGGGACCTCGTGTTGTCCGGTCTGTTAAACCCGTGCTCCGGCTCCGACTGACATCGCGCATCCTGACTCCAGCCGTTGAGCACCAGCCGCCGAAACCGTAAGTTCAACGCTCGCTACGCGATCCAAGCCCACTAGACTCCCAAGTACCAGAACGCTTGCTGAAGGCTGCAGACAAAACCAGGACGAAGGCCTCGTTCTCTGACCTTGCCTGTTCCTGTTAGATAAGTATCCTGTTTGCTTAAGTTTAGTTATAGCTTAGTCTCTTAGTGTGTGCATGAGTATTTATTATAACTGTATAATAAATATTGATCGTTTGAACTTTACTAATCGGTGTATCGTCTTTATTACTTTGAACTTGACCTTGGAATACTTGTGACGTTGCCTATACGGCAACTGGCGACTCCAGAGCTAAATAATTACATAGAACAGAGCCTAGCAGTGTTAAGCACACGTCGAACTCGGAGGCGTGTTAATACACTCCAATAAACGCGTTTTACGCCCATAGTAAAACGTGCAACATTTAGTGGCGACTCTGGTGGGATCCTGTTGTAAGTGGAAACACCACAGTGTCCAGGACCCTGAAATTTGAATTAGAACTCCAAATTGCAGAGAAAGAAAGAGATCACAAGTATTCAAGGTGTTCAAAATAATAAGCGAAATTCGGAAGTGTGTTTTAGTGCATGCGTACTAACAGGGCTGTAAGGTAAAACTGAAAGCTTTTTGTTGCGACAAAATTTCGGTAGTTTTGTGATCGGAAAATAGCGTAAGCCGTACCCTTTTTACGAAACACCACCCCAGCAACCCCCTGTTCCAAATTATAAAAAGAGAGTCAGAGGAAATGGCCATGCAGGCAATGGAACGTCTGATGGATCCAGCAAAGTTTGTGGTCGCAGCGACCAGCAGCAGTAGCAGAGTAGGCCAGTGTCCCACGTGGGAGCTGGAACTCCGCAAATATCTGCAGGGAAAGGGATGGCCCCTTTGGAAAGAGTTTTGTGCAAATGAGGAGACAGGTCCCGGGAGTATAGGTCATACTTGGTGGGAGAACCTCTCTCAGATACACAAAAAGAGTTTAGGTAAAGCACGCAAGCCGATGGCGATTGTGTCCTGCTTGGCACAGTTGCGAGGCGCAGAGGAGGTCATCTGGACGCTCCGGACAGATTTAGAGGAAAGGAACCGAATGAGTAAGGTCGATGTCAGGGACGTCGAGAAAGAAAACCTGGAATTAAAAGGGAAGTTGGCAGAGAAGGGTAGAGAGGTGGATGATGCCAAGAGGGCTCACCAGTCTTGTCTAGCTCATCTGAACAGTTCCCAGACCCAGTATGAGAAAGCCTATCAGGACGTGCAACGTGCCGTTCTGATAAGACAGGAATCGGAAAAGCAGGTGGAGGCATTGCAGAGGCAATGTTCCGATCTCAAAGCAGCTTTGAGAGCACTCCATGCTGCAACGACCGAACAAAGACAAAGCACAGTTGACCACGCGAAATGCAGGAAACAGATTGCGGAATTGCAATCTCTGCTTTCGGTGCAGAATGGCTTCCAAAGCACCTTTGGAGCTCAGTTAGATGGGGAAAATGCCCCAGATTGGCAGGAATTAAGCGAGACAGCGCAGCGTTATGTTCAGGGAACATGTGCGCCCGCAGCTCAGCAGAAACGACAGGCACCCCAACCCCCCACAGCTCAGATCATAACCGCACCCATGAATCCCGTAACCACACAGAGGAAAGCCGAATCAGAAGGCGCCCCAGACATAACTTACACCACCCCTTTAACAGTAACCCAGCTAAGGGACGCTTGTGAAAAGATCACTCCGTTCCTCCCCACCGCAGACCCCCACCAGTTTTTCGCTAAAGTAAAACAGCAGGCTACCATGTACGGCCTGGATGAGAGAGAGCAGGTTAAGCTCACCGTGCTGAGCTTAGACCAGAGTGTAGTGGCAGCCCTCCCCGACCCACAAAACGTGGCAGGAGGCAGCCTAGAGGAGATGCACACTGCCATTTTAGATGCCATCGGGTACAATAGAGGTGACCCCGTAGAAGGATTGAATAAGTGCAGGCAGAAGAGATCCGAACACCCCACAGCATTCGCAGGAAGGCTGTGGATTCATTTCAGCGCAGTTTTCGGACAGCTAGATAGAGCGCATTTAACCCGCGAAAACATGGTTAAGTGGACGCGCACAATTATCTCACACGCAACAGAAGCAGGACAGAGCGCTTGCAATAGTTATGACCCCTCAGAAGAGGCCCATAACGAAAAATGGGTCCTGAAAAGATTGTCCCGCGCTTGGGAGCAATCGCTTCAGGCAAAAGGAAAGGTTAGATCCCCAGAAGAGGCTCAGGCTGCTGCAGATATCCAAGCAGTCAGAGAGCACCAGAAGCCCGCATGGGTAAATGAAGGCAAGAGCAGCCCACAACAGAAAGGACAGGAATGCTATAACTGTGGACAGTTAGGGCATTGGGCAAAAGAGTGTAATGCACCCCAGCGATCTCAGAAAGGCCAGCAGACAGGCACTCTGAACCGCAGTAAGGCAAAACCCATCCACAATGTAGCAGTACAGTCAGGACCCACCAATGTGGACGAGACGAACTGACGGTGTTCGGGCTCCCCCACTTGGGTCTGTGACACACTATGGGACTCATCAGGGAGGCCCGTAGTCACGGCGAAAGTCAAAGGGAAGCCCATAGAGTTACTGTGGGACACAGGAGGATCCCGCACCACCATTAACTCCACAACCACGGCACACGCAGACACGTGGCCGACCACCTCCACCATCACACTTAGCGGGTTCACCGGACACTCGCAGCAGGGACATATCACAGCACCCGTAGCGATCCAGCTAGGGAACATTTCCACAAGACACCCCGTAGTTTTAGTAAATCTTCCCCGGACAGCAGAGCACATCCTGGGGATAGATTTTATGAACGCTCATAGCTTGTCGTTCGACCCAGTGAACCAGTGTGTCTGGCGAATGGCTAGATCAGACAGAGCCCCAGCCACCCTCACAGTAGGAGACTACGCTAATCGGAATAGCGCAGTGGGAGAGTACTCATTCGACCTGACTACACTCCACACCGACCGACAAATTAAGGCCCTACTAAACAAACACAGGACAGCATTTGCAAGTCACCGTCATGACTGTGGCAGAATGACTGGACAAGTTCATGTTACCGGACAGGACCCCCGACCGCAAAAGCAGTATAGATTTCCCCTTGAAGCAGAGGTGGAAATAGAAAAAGTTATAGGCAGCTTGTTGGACCAAGGTGTACTGAGAACGGTAGCCTCCACCAACAATGCCCCTATTTGGCCAGTGAGGAAGCCCGATGGATCATGGCGTCTGACCATCGATTATCGGGAACTCAACAAAGTAACCCCCGCAGTAGCCCCAACGGTAGCTACTAGTCCCGAGACCATGCTCAAGCAGGGTCTCAACGCCAAGTACTTCACGGTATTGGACATCAGTAACGGATTCTGGTCAATACCATTGGCAAAAGCGTGCCAATACAAATTCGCATTCACTTTTAAAACACAGCAGTACACGTGGACATGCCTCCCACAAGGATTCCACAATTCCCCCTCCATTTTCCACCGACAGCTGGCAAGTGGATTAGAGAAATTTTCCCGACCCGAATGTCTGGTACAGTATGTAGACGACCTACTACTGCAGACAGACACAAAGGCAGAGCACATTTCGCTTCTGGCCGAACTCCTGGAACTCTTAACTGAAATTGGCTGTAAAGTTAACCCGAAAAAGGCCCAAATATTGGAAAGTAAAGTGATGTATTTGGGATCAGTCATCACGCACGGCAAACGCGAGATCGAATTCAAAAGAATTGATTCGATCGTCAAATTGCCCCTTCCCCAGAATGTTTCAGCCCTCCGGTCGTTTTTAGGACTGGTTGGCTATTGTCGGAACCACATAGACGGATTCGCGACAAAAGCCGCCCCACTTTCAGACCTCCTTAAGAAAGGAGCCCCCTGGGAATGGCTTCCGCAGCATACAGGCGCTGTGGAAGAGTTGAAACGAGCCCTTAGTGCAGCACCCGCGCTGCTAGTCCCCGACCAACTTTCCCCGTACGCAATCGAGGTAGCGAGCACCGATCTGACCCTCTCGGCCGTGTTGCTTCAGGAACGGCACGAGCAGCTAAGACCAGTGGCTTATGCCTCCCGACTGTTAGACCCAGTAGAACAAGGATTTTCAGCCTGTGAGAGGCACCTCCTTGCTGTCTTCTGGGCAGTACAGTATTTCTCATACATCACCGGACTCAACCCCATCACCATTCTAACCGAACATACACCCACACAGCTACTACTAGACGGTCGACTGAAGGACGGTTCAGTTAGCCAGATTAGGGCAGCTAGGTGGACCCTACTTTTACAAGGACGGGACATTACAGTGAAACGGACACGCACACACACATACTTAGCAGACAACCTCCAATACCCCGGACAGCCCCATGACTGTGAAATTGTAGCTCCCCTGCATAACACAGGACCCTTTTTAGCAAAAACACCCCCCAGGAAGATAGGGAACCCGAAACAAAGCCCCCAGCCCACAGACACGTGTGGACCCTTGAGGATTTATGTAGACGGTTCCTCCACAGTTTTAAATGGTGAGCGTATCACAGGATGCGGCATCTATGTAGAGGACGCGCAGGGGCGCGCTCTCGAAGAGATAGCTCTTAAGTTACCAGGTCACTTAGGCGCGCAGGCAGCAGAGCTAGCAGCCATAGCGTACATAGTGGACCACCCCGATTCTTTCCCCAGCCCAGCAGACATATATTCAGACAGCCTATATGTATGCAATAGCCTAACAGATTTTCTGCCCCTGTGGAGGACACGAGGTTTTGTCTCCGCAGACGGAAAACCCCTTCCATCAGCCCCCTTACTCCAGCACATCCTAGAGAAAGCGAAGGACAGGACCTTCGGCATTATAAAAGTTCGCAGCCACCATAGGTCATCACCCCCTGGGAATGTAAAGGCCGACGCATTGGCTAAGGCAGGTTCCAGGAGAGGACACTTATGGACCCCCCCAGCTAGCGCACCAGCTAGCGCCCCTGTGAGCGCAGTCCAAGTCTCACAGACTGATATTAAAGACCTCGTGGCAGCACAGAAACAGGACGGAGACCTCAGGGAGGTTTTCAAGGGAAACTTTGTGCCTGCGTACGAGCACTTTAAACACGCACTGACCACACATGAGGGTGTGATCATTAAGGACCGACTTTATGTGGTCCCACAGCAGGACAGGAATCAGATGATTGCCTTGTTCCATGACGGACACGGGCATCAGGGAATTGATGCAACAACGAGGCACCTCAGGCAACTCTGTTGGTGGCCTAATCTCAGGAATGATGTAACGCACTACATAGAGAATTGCCTGATTTGTGCTCAGAATAACCCGGAGAGGTATTCTAAGAAAGCACAACTTCGGCATACTCGCCCAGTTAACGGCCCTTGGACAAACCTCCAGATCGACTTTATAGGTCCATTGCCCCCTTGTAGGAATGGCTATAAATACGTTCTGGTGGTGATAGATACCTTTACCAAGTGGGTAGAGGCATTTCCCTCACGAACAAATACAGCAAAGACAGCTGCAAAGATCCTGACCCACCACATCTTCACGAGATGGGGTTTACCCCGAAGTATCGATTCGGACCAGGGATCTCACTTTACAGGACGGGTCATGAGGAACGTCCTGACAATATTCGGAATCAAACAAAACTTCCATATTGCGTATCATCCACAGTCCAGCGGGATTGTGGAGCGCATGAATCGGACCCTAAAAACTACCCTTAGGAAAATGGTTCAAGAGAACAATTCCACATGGGATTCAGTGCTCCCATTTGCACTTATGTTCATAAGGAACACTGTCTCCACATCTACAGGATACACACCACACACACTCATGACCGGACGCCCTATGAAAGGTACAGAATTCCTTTTAGGACTGGACATGACAAGCCCCGAAGTGACGGCCCTCACACATGAAAAGGCAGTTAAAGATCTAGTTGAGACTGTGAGGTCTGCACAGCTCGCAGCCGCAGTCCAGCTAGGGAAACGCCGACAGCAACGGACTGCCTGTTTCAATAAGACCGTACACACCACAGAATTCCAGGTTGGGCAACAGGTAATGTTATCTGTTTATAACCCCAGCAGTTTTTTGGCTCCAAAATATTCCGGTCCCTACTCAATTTCGGACAAAATTAGCCCCTCCGTTTACAGGATAAAGTATCCTAATGGGAAGACCGCGTGGTTCCATATAAACCAGTTAAAGGCATATGGAACACAGGCCAACCATGCTCACCATGTCCTGCTGGATGCAGCAGAACACTTCACCCCGCCCACCAGAGACACTTTTCCACCATCCCCCTCACAGACCAGTTCATCCACGGACTCGCCCACGACTCCGCCCACAGACCACTACAGACCACGCCCCGACACGCCCACAAGCTGCCACAGCAGAGACAGCAGGACTGACACTGCCTCTGAAGACAGCGACACCACACAGCCATACAGCCCACACTGCACCAACTACGACCCCGACTCCAGTGACCCCATGGAAGTCACCTACCTCAAACATCCAGAACCACCACCCGACCCCGACTACCCCGACAACACACTCGACACTACACAATGGCACAGGGACAATTCCTACAGACTTGTCCGCAATGACGAGAGTGACCCCCGGTCACACAACTCCAAAATAGCATGCCTGATCCACACAAGGGTGTGGGATCCGGGAGAGCAGGACGACACGGTGTCTGACTCCCGACACGGCAACCCCTTTGTGACCCTGTTCACAGAGGCAGAATCAAAGTGAGGTGTCCAGATGATGTAAGATAGGAATCGTTTGAGGGAAACGATGTCCTTTCTGATGGAACCTGCACGTATGTTTGTCTTCGTTTTATGTTTGTTTGTTTTCAGGAATGTAAATGTTTCAGTTGGAGGATGGACATCTTCTTTTCAGCTGAAAAGATTGTGACCACCTCACATACACGTTAGCTTGTCCGCAGATACCTTTGAGAACTTCGGTTTGATTGGAGATCTTTTCCAAAGTTGTAACACTTGTGACAGCCTGGTGAGCAGCTCACCGTATCGTCTAAAATATCTGAAGACCAGCTCATGTCCTCAGTTGGAGCATCTTGGCTCCCATGGTTTTTTTAGGTGCCCCTCTATTCGGCGAAATAGAGGCTGCAAGTCATGGTCAACACATTCGTACCCGTTTCTTTCCAGGTTACTCAGGCAGTGGACAAACGGCACTGAGGACCCGCCCTGTCTGAGAACCAACCCTTGGTCAGCCAAGCTCGGGTATGGCACAGCACGCCCTACCCGGGGATCCCATCCAACTCATACCCGTAGCGGCCCATACGCAACTCATTCGGATATTTATTTCCAAGTTTGTTTTCATTTTACGTTAGGTAGCCCTTCGGCCGCCATCCCACATGCTATTTACATCCGGGAACATTCGGATGGTAAATCAGCAAAGCCTGCGAGACGGCTCGCAGAAGGAAGGATTGTTAGGTGTATGCTGGTCTTTAAATTCGCTTTTTGAAAAAAAATGAGGGGAGTCACAGGGTGTGACTTAGCCAGTCATTTTAAAGGGTCAATTGGGATTTGAAAGACAGATGCACTAACAAGTAAAGGTCTTAAACTGTGTATTGACAGATACTGTGCTTGATCCCAAAGGTTTCAAAGGACGAGACAGAGGTCGAAGCCAGGATTGTCAATACCGGAGGAAGAAGGAAGAGAAAGAAGAAGAACAACAAAAGATGATGGAAGCCCACTTATTACTGTTTAATGTCATATGTATATGTGTGGAAACAAGACACGTTTCCCCCACAACCCCCACCGTAAATGCTTCAATTACAGCAAACCCCCAGTGCTCAGCTCTGATCAGCGAGGTTCAGACCTGGTGTACTAAATTCATGACGTGGTACTCCATGTCCTACATAATCGAATCACTGTTGGTGATCGCGATCCTCATCATCCTAGTGCAGACCCTCAGGTTGAGGAAATGGAAGAGGAGAGCCTCTCGTTCCAGCACCTCACCCATCTATAGAGTGCAATCCCCCATCTTCGGATTCCACCAAACCCCTCAACCCCTCACTGATTACAACACTCTGTAAATAAAATTCAGCCATGTATTATATTGTTCCATACTCGACTGCCGAGTTGGGAAGTGTGATGTTGTGGTGTGAATGGTTAAGGTTTTAGAGTGATTAAATGTTTAAGTTAAGGTTAAGGTTAATAGTGATAGGTAGAGGTTCCCAGTTGTAGTAATGCATGTCCCTTTGACATAGGGCCAAGTAGAAATGTTAGTTAAAATTTTTTTTTCTCTTCTTCCCATAGTTAGGAACAGAGTAGAACAGGAACTGGCAAGAGGTCAGAACACAAGGAGGCAAAGTACATAGGTGATCCTTCACAATAGTATGATTGTGAGGATCACAAGGAGGGAATGTAGCCATGCTGGCCACGCAAAATGGACACTGAGCCAAACTAAAATGGAAGACTGCTGGGAAACAGACAGTTTAGCCAGAACAGCAGTCTGCAAAGAGCAGTTTGCATTCTGCAGCAGCAGAAACCAGTTTGGGCTCAGGTGAAAAGACCTTAGCTAGGTGCAAATGGCAAAACGCTTTGCATGCTAATGAGGCCATCAGACTTGAACACCCACACAATAGATACATTTGGTTCTGAATGGACACATTCTAATCAAGACCCAGACATCGAGGCACCAGAAACCTCCAAACAAAAGGACATAAGAAACGCCCCCTCCATCACGGAGACCCCCTCGCATTGGGGAATTAATCCAGTATCGATAAGAAATTGATCCAATAGGTAGAGCCCGCCCGAGAAGAGGGAAGGACAATGGAACCCCTATAAAAGATAGGGACCTCGTGTTGTCCGGTCTGTTAAACCCGTGCTCCGGCTCCGACTGACATCGCGCATCCTGACTCCAGCCGTTGAGCACCAGCCGCCGAAACCGTAAGTTCAACGCTCGCTACGCGATCCAAGCCCACTAGACTCCCAAGTACCAGAACGCTTGCTGAAGGCTGCAGACAAAACCAGGACGAAGGCCTCGTTCTCTGACCTTGCCTGTTCCTGTTAGATAAGTATCCTGTTTGCTTAAGTTTAGTTATAGCTTAGTCTCTTAGTGTGTGCATGAGTATTTATTATAACTGTATAATAAATATTGATCGTTTGAACTTTACTAATCGGTGTATCGTCTTTATTACTTTGAACTTGACCTTGGAATACTTGTGACGTTGCCTATACGGCAACTGGCGACTCCAGAGCTAAATAATTACATAGAACAGAGCCTAGCAGTGTTAAGCACACGTCGAACTCGGAGGCGTGTTAATACACTCCAATAAACGCGTTTTACGCCCATAGTAAAACGTGCAACAAAGGACAATTGCAAAAGAATGAGGGCAGAGTTGGCTGGAGTGGACTGGGAAAGGAGTTTAGCAGAAAAGATGGTTGATCAGCAATGACAGATGTTACTGAAAATAGTTCATGATGTCCAGCAAATATGTATCCAGTAAGGAAGAAGGATTCTAGGAAGGGGTTAAATCAATCCTGGTTAACTAATTAACTTACTAAACTGAAAGAAAAAATATACAGAGAATTAGGAAAATTTCAAAAGGTGACAAAAAAAGGGGAGAAGTTAAACTGAGGGAAAGCTAGTGAATGATATTTGAAGAATAAAGGGATTAAGGGTTATGGTGTTCGGGCCGGAAAGTGGACCTGAGTCCACAAAAGATCAGCCATGATCTCATTGAATGGCGGAGCAGGCTCGAGGGGCCAGATGGCCTACTCCTGCTCCTAGTTCTTATGTTCTTATGATATAAAAACGGGCAATAAATTTTAAATATATAGAAAAGGGATAACAATCACTAGAGAAAATGTGCTAGGGAAACTAATGGGGCTAAAGGCAGTTAAATCCTCTGCAACGGATTGCATACTAGGAGATTAAAGGAAGTAACTAGAGGTTTTGGATGCACTGGTATAAATCTTCCAAAAATCCTTAGTCTGGAAAAGTCCCAGAAAACTGCCAATGTAACTCTTTGTTCATAAAGGTCACACTGGTAACTATGGAAGTTAGCTTCACATGTCTTATAAAGGATATAAGAGCAGAGTATTTAAGAATACATAATATAATCAAGCAGAATCCAATGAAGGGGATCTAATGCCTGACAAATTTATTAAAATCTGAGGTGGTAATGAGCAGGATAGATGAAGGGGAGCCAGTAGATGTGATGTACTTGCTGTGGCTGAAATTATTTACAATATATATTAAATTACTTGGACGAGGGAAGTGAATGCAAGATGACAATAGGTGGGAAGGCAAGTGATCAGGATGACGGTCTGCAGAGGGATATAGATCAGCTGAGTGGGATAAACTTGGCAGATGGAATATAATGTAGGTAAATGCACATATTGTTTAAATGGGGAAAGTTTCAGCACGGAGTGATTTGGGGGTCCTTGTACCAGCATGCAAGTCCAAGTAATTGGGATGGCAACTGGAATGTTGGCCTTCATGGAATGGAATATAAACATAAAAGGCTTGTACTGTATTAACTTGTAATAGTCGGACCACACCAGGAATACAATGAACCATTTTAGGACCATGTGACATAGGAGTAGAAGTAAGCCTTTCGGCCCATCATGCCTGCTGTGCCATTCCATGACATCATGACTGATCTGTTACAATCCTCAACACCACTTTCGTGCCTTATCCCCATAACCCTTGATTCCCTTCCTGATTAAAAATCTTATCTCAGCCTTGACCATAATGACCCAACCTATACAGCCATGAAATGAAAATCGCTTATTGTCACAAGTAGACTTCAATGAAGTTACTGTGAAAAGCCCCTAGTCGCCACATTCCGGCACCTGTTCGGGGAGGCTGATACAGGAATTGAACCTGCGCTGCTGGCCTTGTTCTGCATTACAAGCCAGCTGTTTAACCCACTGTGCTAAACTAGACCCTGCGGCAACATGCCACAGGAAGGAGGTGAACACATTGGAGATGGTACCCAATGGTTCCAGGAATGAGAAGCATTGTTATGGCGGTGGCCTAGTGATGTCACTGGGCTAAAAATCCAGTGACCCAAGGTAATGTTCTGGGGGTCTCGGTTCAAATCCCACCAGGGCTGTTGGTGAAATTTGAGTTCATTAGATGACCATGAAATCATTGCTAATTGTCTAAAAACCCATCTGGTTCACTCATGTCCTTCAGGGAAGGAAATCTGCTGCCCTTACCCGGTCTGGCCTACACATGACTCCAGACCCACAGCAATGTGGTTGAGCCTTAAATGCCCTCTTGGGATGTGCAATAGATGCTGGCCCAGCCAGTGACGCCCACATCGCATGAATGAATTTTTAAAAAAAGGTTGGGATTGTTCTCCTTGGAGAGTAGGGTAGGAGGAGATTTGAGATGCTCAAAATCATCTGGACAAAGTAGACAGAAACATCCTGCTCATAAAAGGATCCAGAATAAGAGGACAGATTCAAATAGATTTGCAAAATCAGTATGTGCGATGTGAGAAAAACCTTTTCCCGAGGTAGTTGCACTGAGACAGTGAAGAGGGCATCAGATTATGTGTGCAGTGTGATGGGGGAAATGCAGACTGGCACCAAACCAGAATACTCATTTGGAGAACAAGTACAGTCATGATGGGCTGAATGGTTTAGATAAAATTGCAGCACTTTATGTTCCACACAAACCCTTTCCAAACCACTTTCAAAGAACAATAGAGCACAGGAACAGGCCATTCGGCCCTCCAAGCCTGTACCAGTCATGATACCACCCTTGGCCAAAACCCTCAGCACTTCCCAGTGCCGTATCCCTCTATACCCATCCTATCCATGTGTTTGTCAAGATGCCTTTTGAACGCCGTTAATGTATCTGCTTCCACAACCTCCCTTTCACATAACTATGCTGCCTCTCCACAGAGCTAACATCTTCCAGACCAGACAACACCCTGGTAAACCTCCTCTGCACCCTCTCCAAAACCTCCACACTTCTGGTAGTGTGGTGACCAGAATTGTGCGCAATATTCCAAGTGCAGCCTTACCAAGGTTCTATACACTTGTAGCATGACTTGCCATGTGGCTGAGGGACAGAGGGATTTACAGGGGACTCTGGTCATCCGGGCCAGAGAATCGTGGGGGGTCCGCGTAGAGCGGCCCGCGACCAGCGCCAACCACGCCAGCGCCAATGGCGCCCCGTGCCGGCATCATATCCACGGTCGATTTTCCCTCTTTCTACCGTCCTTCCTTTCTGTTGGTATAAACCTTTGCTGAGCACTGTGAAAAATTGCTTGTGGAAGACTACAGGGCAGACTGTAGGGCAGACTGTATGGAGGACTACAGGGCAGACTGTAGGGCAGACTGTAGGGCAGACTGTAGGGCAGATTGTATGGCAGACTGTAGGGCAGACTGTATGGAGGACTACAGGGCAGACTGTAGGGCAGATTGTATGGCAGACTGTAGGGCAGACTGTAGGGCAGACTGCAGGGCAGACTGTAGGGGAGACTGCAGGGCAGACTGCAGGGCAGACTGTAGGGGAGACTGCAGGGCAGACTGTAGGGCAGACTGTAGGGCAGACTGCAGGGCAGACTGTAGGGCAGACTGTAGGGCAGACTGTAGGGCAGACTGTATGGAGGACTACAGGGCAGACTGTAGGGGAGACTGTAGGGGAGACTGCAGGGCAGACTGTAGGGCAGACTGTAGGGCAGACTGTATGGCAGACTGTAGGGCAGACTGTAGGGCAGACTGTAGGGCAGACTGTAGGGCAGACTGTAGGGCAGACTGTATGGCAGACTGTAGGGCAGACTGTATGGAGGACTACAGGGCAGACTGTAGGGCAGACTGTAGGGCAGACTGTATGGCAGACTGTAGGGCAGACTGTATGGAGGACTACAGGGCAGACTGTAGGGGAGACTGTAGGGGAGACTGCAGGGCAGACTGTAGGGGAGACTGTATGGAAGACTGTAGGGCAGACTGTAGGGCAGACTGTAGGGCAGACTGTAGGGGAGACTGTAGGGCAGACTGTAGGGCAGACTGCAGGGCAGACTGTAGGGGAGACTGCAGAGCAGACTGTAGGGCAGACTGCAGGGCAGACTGTAGGGGAGACTGCAGGGCAGACTGTAGGGGAGACTGGAGGGCAGACTGTAGGGGAGACTGGAGGGCAGAATGTAGGGCAGACTGTAGGGGAGACTGTAGGGCAGACTGCAGGGCAGACTGTAGGGCAGACTGTAGGGCAGACTGCAGGGCAGACTGTAGGGCAGACTGTAGGGCAGACTGTATGGAAGACTGTAGGACAGACTGTAGGGCGGACTGTAGGGCAGACTGTAGGGGAGACTGTAGGGCAGACTGTAGGGCAGACTGTCGGGGAGACTGTAGGGCAGACTGTAGGGCAGACTGTATGGGAGACTGTAGGACAGACTGTAGGACAGACTGTAGGGCAGACTGTAGGGGAGACTGTAGGGGAGACTGTAGGGGAGACTGTAGGGCAGACTGTAGGGCAGACTGTAGGGCAGACTGTAGGGGAGACTGCAGGGCAGACTGTAGGGCAGACTGTAGGGCAGACTGTAGGGCAGACTGTAGGGGAGACTGTAGGGGAGACTGTAGGGCAGACTGTAGGGCAGACTGTAGGGCAGATTGCAGGGCAGACTGTAGGGGAGACTGTAGGGGAGACTGTAGGGCAGACTGTATGGCAGACTGTAGGGCAGACTGTATGGAGGACTACAGGGCAGACTGCAGGGCAGACTGTAGGGCAGACTGTAGGGCAGACTGTATGGCAGACTGTAGGGCAGACTGTATGGAGGACTACAGGGCAGACTGTAGGGGAGACTGTAGGGGAGACTGCAGGGCAGACTGTAGGGGAGACTGTATGGAAGACTGTAGGGCAGACTGTAGGGCAGACTGTAGGGCAGACTGTAGGGGAGACTGTAGGGCAGACTGTAGGGCAGACTGCAGGGCAGACTGTAGGGGAGACTGCAGAGCAGACTGTAGGGCAGACTGCAGGGCAGACTGTAGGGGAGACTGCAGGGCAGACTGTAGGGGAGACTGGAGGGCAGACTGTAGGGGAGACTGGAGGGCAGAATGTAGGGCAGACTGTAGGGGAGACTGTAGGGCAGACTGCAGGGCAGACTGTAGGGCAGACTGTAGGGCAGACTGCAGGGCAGACTGTAGGGCAGACTGTAGGGCAGACTGTATGGAAGACTGTAGGACAGACTGTAGGGCGGACTGTAGGGCAGACTGTAGGGGAGACTGTAGGGCAGACTGTAGGGCAGACTGTCGGGGAGACTGTAGGGCAGACTGTAGGGCAGACTGTATGGGAGACTGTAGGACAGACTGTAGGACAGACTGTAGGGCAGACTGTAGGGGAGACTGTAGGGGAGACTGTAGGACAGACTGTAGGGCAGACTGTAGGGCAGACTGTAGGGCAGACTGTAGGGGAGACTGCAGGGCAGACTGTAGGGGAGACTGGAGGGCAGAATGTAGGGCAGACTGTAGGGGAGACTGTAGGGCAGACTGCAGGGCAGACTGTAGGGCAGACTGCAGGGCAGACTGTAGGGCAGACTGTAGGGCAGACTGTATGGGAGACTGTAGGACAGACTGTAGGACAGACTGCAGGGCAGACTGTAGGGCAGACTGTATGGAAGACTGTAGGACAGACTGTAGGGCGGACTGTAGGGCAGACTGTAGGGGAGACTGTAGGGCAGACTGTAGGGCAGACTGTAGGGCAGACTGTAGGGGAGACTGCAGGGCAGACTGTAGGGCAGACTGTAGGGCAGACTGTAGGGCAGACTGTAGGGGAGACTGTAGGGGAGACTGTAGGGCAGACTGTAGGGCAGACTGTAGGGCAGATTGCAGGGCAGACTGTAGGGGAGACTGTAGGGGAGACTGTAGGGGAGACTGTAGGGCAGACTGTATGGAAGACTGTAGGGGAGACTGTAGGGCAGACTGTATGGAAGACTGTAGGGCAGACTGTAGGACAGACTGTAGGGGAGACTGTAGGGCAGACTGTAGGGCAGACTGTAGGACAGACTGTAGGGGAGACTGTAGGGCAGACTGTATGGAAGACTGTAGGGCAGACTGGAGGGGAGACTGTAGGACAGACTGTAGGGCAGACTGTAGGGAAGACTGTAGGGCAGACTGTAGGACAGACTGTAGGGGAGACTGTAGGGCAGACTGTAGGGCAGACTGTAGGACAGACTGTAGGGGAGACTGTAGGGCAGACTGTAGAGAGTCAAATGCACAAAGCTAGTGAGAAAAACCCTAGCTCGCTCAGGAAAATCTAGAAGCGCATTAAATGAAAGAAATATTGAACGGCATTGATCACATATCAAATCACAATGATAGTGAATCTGATTCAGCTGATATTAATGAAATCATCTCTATGAGAATGATTCCTCACTGACCCAGATTCTGGGAACTCCGAGGCTGAAGGTGATCCTGAGAAGGAGGAGCCCAAATCTAATAGAATAACAGTGGGGAAGATTCAGACGCTAGTTCTGAATCTGAGTTTGGTTCTGATTATGAAGTAACGATCAACAACTTCTGCCGAATAGACCTGTCACTAACTGATCTTGAACATATGGCAAAGAACAACACAGCACAGGAACAGGCCATTCGGCCCTCCAAGCCTGTACCGGTCATGATACCAACCTTGGCCAAACCCCTCAGCCCTTCCTTGTGCTGTATCCCTCTACACCCATCCTATCCATGTCTCGAGTAATTCTTCCAAAGCTAGGAAAGAAGACAGCAATGTGTTATCACCTCTTGCAGTAAACCCATTGCCATCCACTTTAGGTGCAAATATTTCCCAGAGCATGCCTGTTTTGAAGGGAAATATACCCAAAAGCATAGTATCAGTTATTGAGGAAAAGGGCAGCAAGTACTGTGAAGTGGCACCAGGCAAACTGCTGATTAACCGACATCTTTTTAACGGTCCACAGTACCTCTTCAAGGTAAAGGAAGCAAATAGACAAGGAGACTTTGGTTCGGCCACATTTGGAATACTGCGTACAGTTCTGGTCGCCACATTACCAAAAGGCTTTGGAGAGGGTGCAGAGGGGGTTCACCAGGATGTTGCCTGGTATGGAGGCGGGCACGGTAGCGTCATTTAAGATGTATCTAGACAGATACATGAATGGGCAGGGAGCAGAGGGATACAGATCCTTAGAAAATAGGCGACAGTTTTAGATGGAGGATCTGGATTGGCACAGGCTTGGAGGGCCGAAGGGCCTGTTCCTGTGCTGTAATTTTTCTTTGTTCTTTAAGATGAAATAATCAGTCATCAATTCCTTTTGAAAATTAAGAGAAAGGTGGATGGAGAACCATATTGTGATTCTGCAACCGCATCTGTTAACAGAAACATAAAGTTCATGGAGCCAATAATGTGCCATCCTCTGGTTCTGAAAGTAAAGAACAGTCAAAATCTGAAAAGTACAAATTGGTTCAGTCCGTGTTACTAAATGGAGATAAGGGCTGTGGTTACAAAGACTCAGACGAGGAAGTGAAAACTGTAAAACAAAGAATGGTGCAGATACGGCCACCCAACTCTGTGAGGATCGAATCCTCAGCATTATTTGTCATTGAAAGTAACCATGTGGATTAGAAGAAAGAATGTAACGCTGGAGGGCTTGAAGAGTGTTTATTGATTAAAAATGAACCAAATATTTCCCTCAGCGTTGACAATAATGCTTTGTGGTTTGGCTGCAAAAAATCCTGGAAATTTGGATAATGGTTCATTGGAACATTGAGACTGGCTGAGAGACAGAACGAGATGGGAATGCAGAAGAAACCCATTCAGGGGCTCCTCTCTACCTTGAACAATCAGAGACCTGAAAAAGGCAAACATGTTGGGCGTGATTCTCCGTTTTAGTGTAAGATTGTTGACGCTGCCGTAAACGGCTGAGCTTTTTATGATGACGGCATCTGGCCGCTAGGAGCAGCGATCCCACAACCCACAGGGGGGCCAGCACGACACTGGAGCGCTTCACGCAGCTCCAGCTGCTGATACGGGCCCCAGCGCTTACGACCGCGGGTCTGCGCGTGCGTGTGGGTTACGGTATCCGCGCCGGCCCCCACGCAACATGGTGGAGACCTTCAGGGGCCCGGTGCAGAGGAAAATAGGCCCCCCCCCCTCCCGGAGTCGGATCCCCCTCACCCCCATCAGGACGGCCCCCGCAGCCAGAACGCCGAGGTCCCGCAGGGCAGGACCATACGGGAACAACGCCGGCGGAACTCCGCAGAACACGGCCCGTCGAGCGAGAAGAATCGCCGGGGGGGGGGGGGGGGGGCGCTAAACCGGCGCCACTCCAACCGTGCCGGCGCCATTGGTGTTGATTCTCTGGTCGCCTGAGAATCGGCGGCCCAGCGTCGAAGCGGCGTGGTGGGACTTGCCCCCCCCCCCCCCCCCCCCGCCCCGGCGATTCTCCGCCCTGGCGCAGGCACTGTTTGAAGATATCAGAGGAAGTTCTAAAAATAAAGAGGCAAACTTATCGACAGAAGAACAGAGAGAATCTTCAGAGATAGAGAAAGAGTATCGACTGAGTCGGAGGGAAAGACCATGGGCATTCCGTTAATTAATCATGATGGAGACATAAGAAGCTCTGAATGTGAAAGCCATATCGGTCTCGACAGGCAGTGGTTCAGTTTGAGACTGAAATATAGTGCATGTTGGACATGTCAGAGAAACAAGCGGGAAGCCTGCGGTCCACAGTTCATCAACTAGAGTTGGAGAGATTGAAGGCCATGTTAGTGGGCAAACCAGTGCTTAGCAGCCCCGGACTTTTCACACCATTTAAAGGGGCCACAGGTGCCAGTGACCTGGGGTTAGGGTCAGTGCTGCCAGCCCTTCAGCACTTTGAAGTATATGTCCAACATGACAATAGCAAAAAGTTTATACAGACTATAATTCACTTGTGGTTAGAGAGTTTAAAACCTGGAACGCAAGGTCATTCCATGGGATTTTATTATTACAACAGTTTGATGTTGAAATTGTACACATTCCGGGAAAGGATAATGTGATTGCGGATGCTGTGTCATGGAGTTAAGGCTGACCAGTTACCAATGTAAAGACTGGGAAAGGAACTTACATAATAATAATAGGAATGGATGGAAATGTGTTTGTGATTTATGTCTTAAATCCCTCATAATGAAATGCCCATGCCCCGACATTTCATTATTTTAGGGAGGGAGGTATGTAAGGGTCCTTCCTGATTATTCCCTTATGTCCCCATTATTTTATTTTACCATCACCATTTGTGATCCATGGACATGTGTCTTTAAGCCAATCAGCAGAGAGAATGAAGAATTCAGAAGTTACAGGAGAGAACTCTCTGCTAGTTTGACCAGGAGGCCTCAGATATTTTGGCACCAGAGACAGAGATGGGGTGGGACTCGGTTTGATCGATTGGCTGGTGGCCAATGAATTGGCCAAGAGGCTGTACTCTGCCCTGAAACATATGGTGGTTGGATCCTATCCCAGTGGGGTTCTCAGAGACCTGAGGGAGCAGTTGAGTCCCAGACACAGTAAGACGAGGACCTGCTTTCTCCCCCTCCCCAGAAACGCTGTGAGTGCTGTACTCCTGAAACTGCAGAGAACCTGAATGAATGAATCTACAGGGGAACCATTACAGGCAGCCACCAAAGACAAGAACCTGCTCTCATTCTCTCTCCAGAAAGGCTGAGTGCTGTATTTCTGAAATTACAGCGACCTGAATTAATCAACAGTAAAAGTCTCAAATTGAAAGAGTTTGAAGAGGTGCGAGGTGCTAAAACCACCATCTGAAACCAAGACTTTTTTTTTTTCCTTGTATTTATTTATTTACTCCTTCCTTCCCCTTTGTCTATCTTGTGTGTGTTTGTAGCGGGTGGTTGTGGCGGGGGGCCGGGGGGGGGGGGGGGTGGCCGGGGCAAGTTAAACCGGGGAATTAGATACTAGTTAACCAGTTGTATCTGTTGCATATTTCATTATAGTCCTTGTTATAAATGAAAGTAATAATTGTTTTTACATTTACAAACCTGGTGACTGTAATTATTGGGCAGCCAAGAATACTTTGGGTATTTTCCCAAGAATTATTGGTTAATTCAATTGTGCTGCGACTCTGGGTGAAGTGCTGCTGGAATTGACCGTGCCCTTGCCCAGGGTGTTGTAACATTCAGCAAACATGCTGAGGTTGACGAGGTGATATTTACTTCTCTAAGGTAGTGGTGAGGTCCTGCTTGATCTGCTGCAGTCCATGTGTTGATGAAGGATGATGTGCCCAACTGAGAGTGGGATGCACCTCGGGAATGATGGTTCTCCTGCTGCCCTTGTCCTTCTCGTTGCTGATGGCATTTGGCAGTTTGAGCAGTGAATGTTTGGCCCACTCTGCAGTCACAGTAGAGATGTTGAATGTTTAAGCCAGTGGATGAAGTACAGTCAAGTGGACGGCTTTGTCCTGGACATCGCCAGGTTCCTTGTGTGTTGAGCGGTGAGCCATCCGGGCAATTGGAAAATATTCCATTGCATTCGTGACTTGTGCCTTTTAGGTGATGGAATGGGTTTGGGAAGTGTAAGTGGAACGTTTTCTGCAAAGTACCAAGTCTCATTCCTGTTTCAGTAACCGTGTCACTTATATGCGGCTCCAGCTAGGTTTATGCTCAATGATGACCCACCTTCCTGGATGTCAGGAGATATGGTGATATTATTAATGTCAAAGGGATGATTTGGGTGCTTTTGGACACATGTATAGCGTGAATGTTATTTGCAATTTACCAATTCAAGCCTAAATGTTACCCAGGTCATGCCACCTGTTGGCATGGCTTTGTTATCTCAGGTCATGCCACCTGTTGGCACGGCTTTGTTATCTCAGGTCATGCCACCTGTTGGCATGGCTTTGTTATCTCAGGTCATGCCACCTGTTGGCACGGCTTTTTTATCTCAGGTCATGCCACCTGTTGGCATGGCTTTGTTATCTCAGGTCATGCCACCTGTTGGCACGGCTTTTTTATCTCAGGTCATGCCACCTGTTGGCACAGCTTTGTTATCTCAGGTCATGCCATCTGTTGGCACGGCTGTTATCTCAGGTCATGCCACCTGTTGGCACGGCTGTTATCTCAGGTCATGCCACCTGTTGGCATGGCTTTGTTATCTCAGGTCATGCCATCTGTTGGCACGGCTGTTATCTCAGGTCATGCCACCTGTTGGCACGGCTGTTATCTCAGGTCATGCCACCTGTTGGCATGGCTGTTATCTCAGGTCATGCCACCTGTTGGCACGGCTGTTATCTCAGGTCATGCCACCTGTTGGCATGGCTTTGTTATCTCAGGTCATGCCATCTGTTGGCACGGCTGTTATCTCAGGTCATGCCACCTGTTGGCACGGCTGTTATCTCAGGTCATGCCACCTGTTGGCATGGCTTTGTTATCTAAGGGATTGAGCGGAACACAGTAGGTATCAGTGAACCTCCCAATCCTGACCTTGTGATGAAGGGATGGTCAATGATAGTTGGGCCGAGGACACCACTCAGAGCTTCTCATTGGGCTGAGATTGTTGGCCTCCAACAACTACAAAAATCCCAGTTTTGGCAAAGTGTTACCCAGACTGGAAACGCTAACTCCCTTCCCTCTCCACAGATGCTGCGATTGTCCAGTACTTTCTGTTTTTGCTTCAGATTCCAGCATCCACAGCAATTTGCTTTTAACTCTAGCTATGTTCCTTTGTGCCAGGTATGAGGATGTGGAGAGCTTTCACCTGGTTCCCATGCACTCCAGTTTGGCCAGGGCTCCGTGATGCCATACTCAGTCACATGCAGCCTTGATGCGAAGGGCAGTCACTCTCCCCTCTGGATTTGTGTAATGGGGTCAGCAGCCGAATGGTTATTGAAGCATCTAAACTGAGCATTGGTGAATGGGTTACTAGTGAATATGTGACACTTGATAGGATTATTTACCACAACTTCCATCACTTTGCTAAATTGGTCCATGATTTGAATTTATATAGAATTTATAACATTGTAAAATACTCCCAATATACTTCATAGATGCAAAATCAGTAATTGAGCTGAAGAAGACATAAGAACATAAGAACTAGGAGCAGGAGTAGGCCATCTGGCCCCTCGAGCCTGCTCCGCCATTCAATTAGATCATGGCTGATCTTTTGTGGACTCAGCTCCACTTTCCGGCCCGAACACCATAACCCTTAATCCCTTTATTCTTCAAAAAACTATCTATCTTTACCTTAAAAACATTGAATGAAGGAGCCTCAACTGTTTCACTGGGCAAGGAATTCCATAGATTCACAACCCTTTGGGTGAAGAAGTTCCTCCTAAACTCAGTCCTAAATCTACTTCCCCTTATTTTGAGGCTATGTCCCCTAGTTCTGCTTTCACCTGCCAGTGGAAACAACCTGCCCGCATCTATCCTATCTATTCCCTTCATAATTTTATATGTTTCTATAAGATCCCCCCTCATCCTTCTAAATTCCAACGAGTACAGTCCCAGTCTACTCAACCTCTCCTCATAATCCAACCCCTTCAGCTCTGGGATTAACCTCGTGACATTAGGAGAGATGATGGTGTTTGTTCAAAGATTGGTTTGAAGGAACATCTTTAAAAGACAGAAATGGAGTAGTGCGGATGTTTAAGGCGGTCTTTAAGGACCTTAGGGCCAAGGCGCCCAAAATGTTCTGCCTCCAACAGTGGGACAAAGAGTGGGGGTCGCATGAATGGTGGCACAGTGGTTAGCACTGCTGCCTCACAGCGCCAGGGACCCGGGTTCAATTCCAACCTCGGGTCACTGTCTGTGAGGAGTTTGCACTTTTCCCCCGTGTCTGCGTGGATTTCCTCCAGGTGCTCCGGTTTCCTCCCACAGTCCACAGATGTGCAGGGGAGATGAATCGGCCGTGATTTAAGACTCCTTGGTGACCAGGAATGTGCAGGTCAGGTCACGGGATTAGGGCAGGGGAGTGGACCTGGGTGGGGTGCTTTTTGGGAGGTTCGGTGCAGCCTCACTGGGCTGACCGGCCTCCTTCTGCACAGTAGGGTTTCGAGAAACCTTGGAGCTGATCCTTTGCAGGTACAAGCCAGTGTTATAGCTGGGCTGCCAGTGTTATAGCTGGGCCGCCAGTGTTATAGCTGGGCTGCCAGTGTTATAGCCGGGCTGCCAGTGTTATAGCTGGGCTGCCAGTGTTATAGCTGGGCTGCCAGTGTTATAGCTGGGCTGCCAGTGTTATAGCTGGGCTGCCAGTGTTATAGCTGGGTCGCCAGTGTTATAGCTGGGCTGCCAGTGTTATAGCTGGGCCGCCAGTGTTATAGCTGGGCTGCCAGTGTTATAGCTGGGCTGCCAGTGTTATAGCTGGGCCGCCAGCGTTATAGCTGGGCGGCCAGTGTTATAGCTGGGCTGCCAGTGTTATAGCTGGGCTGCCAGTGTTATAGCTGAGCTGCCAGTGTTATAGCCGGGCTGCCAGTGTTATAGCCGGGCTGCCAGTGTTATAGCTGGGCTGCCAGCGTTATAGCTGGGCTGCCAGTGTTATAGCTGGGCCGCCAGTGTTATAGCTGGGCTGCCAGTGTTATAGCTGGGCCGCCAGTGTTATAGCTGGGCTGCCAGTGTTATAGCTGAGCTGCCAGTGTTATAGCCGGGCTGCCAGTGTTATAGCCGGGCTGCCAGTGTTATAGCTGGGCTGCCAGCGTTATAGCTGGGCTGCCAGTGTTATAGCTGGGCCGCCAGTGTTATAGCTGGGCTGCCAGTGTTATAGCTGGGCTGCCAGTGTTATAGCTGGGCTGCCAGTGTTATAGCTGGGCTGCCAGTGTTATAGCTGGGCCGCCAGTGTTATAGCTGGGCCGCCAGTGTTATAGCTGGGCTGCCAGTGTTATAGCTGGGCTGCCAGTGTTATAGCTGGGCCGCCAGTGTTATAGCTGGGCCGCCAGTGTTATAGCCGGGCTGCCAGTGTTATAGCTGGGCCGCCAGTGTTATAGCTGGGCTGCCAGTGTTATAGCCGGGCTGCCAGTGTTATAGCCGGGCTGCCAGTGTTATAGCTGGGCCGCCAGTGTTATAGCTGGGCCGCCAGTGTTATAGCTGGGCTGCCAGTGTTATAGCTGGGCTGCCAGTGTTATAGCTGGGCCGCCAGTGTTATAGCTGTGCGGCCAGTGTTATAGCTGGGCCGCCAGCGTTATAGCTGGGCTGCCAGTGTTATAGCTGGGCCGCCAGTGTTATAGCTGGGCTGCCAGTGTTATAGCTGGGCT
Organism: Scyliorhinus canicula; assembly: GCF_902713615.1. Classification (NCBI taxonomy): domain Eukaryota; kingdom Metazoa; phylum Chordata; class Chondrichthyes; order Carcharhiniformes; family Scyliorhinidae; genus Scyliorhinus; species Scyliorhinus canicula. The sequence goes on from NC_052146.1 coordinate 3,557,468, forward strand.
GCCAGTGTTATAGCTGGGCTGCCAGTGTTATAGCTGGGCTGCCAGTGTTATAGCTGGGCTGCCAGTGTTGTAGCCGGGCTGCCAGTGTTATAGCCGGGCTGTCAGTGTTATAGCTGGGCTGCCAGTGTTATAGCTGGGCTGCCAGTGTTATAGCTGGGCTGCCAGTGTTATAGCTGGGCTGCCAGTGTTATAGCTGGGCTGCCAGCGTTATAGCTGGGCCGCCAGTGTTATAGCTGGGCTGTCAGTGTTATAGCTGGGCCGCCAGTGTTATAGCCGGGCCGCCAGTGTTATAGCTGGGCTGCCAGTGTTATAGCTGGGCTGCCAGTGTTATAGCTGGGCTGCCAGTGTTATAGCTGGGCCGCCAGTGTTATAGCTGGGCCGTCAGTGTTATATCTGGGCCGCCAGTGTTATAGCTGGGCCGCCAGTGTTATAGCTGGGCTGCCAGTGTTATAGCTGGGCTGCCAGTGTTATAGCTGGGCTGCCAGTGTTATAGCTGGGCTGCCAGTGTTATAGCTGGGCTGCCAGTGTTATAGCTGGGCTGCCAGTGTTATAGCCGGGCTGCCAGTGTTGTAGCTGGGCTGCCAGTGTTATAGCTGGGCTGCCAGTGTGCATTTGGCACCTCTAACTGAATATGGATGCAAATATTTTATCCTCGTCTTTGTGTGCTAGGCTGTGCCATCATCATCGAGGATGGGGATGCTGAATGAACCACCTTCTCCCATTGGTTGCTGAACTGTCCACCAGTATTGATGACTGGATGTGACAGGGATGCAGAGCTTCAGTCTGGAACAGTCAGGATATATTACAGAATGATGCAGCACAAGGGGTGGCCATATATTTACTGTGCCTGTGTCAGCTCTTTGAAAGAGCAATCCAATTAGTCCCGGCCATTTCTCTCCCCCCTCCGCCTTCCTTCCTCCATCGCCCCACATCGTTTTGAAAGTTATTGAATCTGTTTCTCGCAATCGCACGTTTTGGGTGCGATTTAACAGCCTCAGCGTGCCTGACTTGGCTTTGGGAGGCATTGGGCCTTCCCCTCCACCCCCCCCCCCCCCACCCCCCCCCCCCCCCCACACCCCCACCCCCCACTGCACTCAAAACGCCTCCGCGATTCAACACAGCCTCACGAGGTGGAGAACGGGATCCCGCCCTCACTGGGCGTAAACCAGATTAGCATATTTAAATGAGCTATTGGGTTCAGTTACATACGGGTTAGCGGGATTCTCCCGGTATTCAGGACCTAACGACTGTGCCTGGGAGACTCCGCCAGGACCGTTTAGTCCTGGTTTCCACAAACGAGGACCAGTTGTATTGGCACCTGTGGGGGGGGGGGGGGTTCGTAGGTCCCCAGGTGGTCGGAAACCAGGCAGGGTGGCACCCTGCACTCCCACCCTGACACTGCCAGGGTGCCCAGGTGCCAGGTTGGCACTGCCAGGGATTGAGCCTGGGGGGTGGGGGTTTACCAGGTGGAGGGTGGGTGAGGGGGTGTTCCCAAGGGCCTCCCCAAGGAATGGGGGGGGGGGGGGGGGGCAAGACAGCGCCCCAATCTGTGAGGTGCCTTTCCTGCTGAACCTACCAGCCAGGAATGGCTCCAATGCGGCCTTGGTGGAGAGGAACTCTCCCAGGTCAAAAGAAACCATTGAAAGCGTACCACAGAATAGCGGCCGTTCCTCACTCCTGCAGCTGCTGATAAACATCACACTAAACACACCCAAAGTCGCACACAGAATTCCTTCTAGTTAAATCGCGGCTTGTAGTTCATTCGAGATCATCGCCCATTTGAAAAAAAAATTCATTTCCCTTTTCGGTTCTTTTGTCAATTACCTTGGGATTGGTGTCATCCGGTCACTGACCTTCCTGTCAGTGGGAACCACATTTCTCCTTATTTAACAGCCTTACTGTGTCCTGTCACCTGTGAAGATTTGTGCGTGTGAACGTCAAGTGTCGCTGCTGCACCCTGTAAAATGCACCAGTTTCTGGTGTTTCTTCCAAAACGGATGACTTGATTAAGTTGAATTTGGTGCCATTTGCCTGTTCACTCATCGCTCTGTTAATGCTCTTGCTTGCTATTTTGTGTTTCATTTTAATCTCTCTTTAGTTTTAGGTGTCCTTCCTCACCCCCTGCTGTGGGAATTTATCTGTTATATCCTCCCATTGCTCATTTACTGTTTCACCGACCAGCTTTCTGATTGCAATCCCACCTCAGCTCTGAATTGAACCCTCTTCCAGCAGAGAATCTTCAGCTTTACTTGCTGCTGTGCCATTGTTGGGAATATAAATCAATTCCCATAAAAGATGCTCAGATTGTCTGAGCAATGGATGCCATTGAATGTCACAGGTATTTAAGCAAGTGCTGAATTTTTAACAATGATCCTTCGACAAATTTTAATGCTCGAAACAAGGTTGAATCTAGTCAGAAGTGAGGATTTCAATGACTACACTGTAATTCCGCTCATCAACGTGCGATGTCTCCAATATAATCCAGTAGGTTAATCATTTTTTAGAAAGATAATTGCCAGTTGCTCCCAGATGCAGCCAAAGCAAAGTGTTCTTCATTACAAGGGCCTGCATCTTCTTTGTATCTTTGGTCACCATTTCTCAGGATGAATGTTAGAAGGTATAAGATGCTGTGTAAGGACGTAATTTCCAAGAGGAGATGTTTCCAACAAATTCTTAATCACAGCTCAGGGTTGACTGTCTTTGACTGTGTCACACTTCTGCCTCTGGGGGGGTGGACAGTAGATCTTGTGTCAAGCCACACTGCAGGGTTTGGGTGTCTAAAACGTCAGTGTAGGACTGAGGATTTATTACAGGTGAGGATGAAATCTGCCTGTTCTGGGTCAGTGATCTCATTGTGTCATTCAAAGATCAGCAAAGTTCTCCCAATGTCCTGGGACAATATTTATCCCTCAATCACCATCACCAAAAACAATCAGCTGGCCACCAATCTCGCCACTTGGGGAACCTGTGGTACTTGTGATGCACACCGAGACGTTTTGAAAGGTGCAAAATAAATACAAGTTAGATTGTCCTTTTGGGCACGTTCAAGCTGGTCACTGTTTCCAATTGGTAACCTTACCTGTAAATTGGATAATAGATGGTGTCTTCCAGCTTTTGAGTATAATTTCATGCATTTGGGGCCCATGTCACAGAAGATTGGACATTGGTGTTGAGCAGATTTATAAATATGATGTCGTTGTGCCTTGCAAAGGGCGGAAAAGCAATAGAAAAGTATATCCTCTGAATGGAATCCCCAATTTGGGGTGCCCAAAGAGTTTTCAACTGAGTTCAACTCTGGACAGTTGCTTGCTTATGATATCTTCAGAACCCCGCAGCCTTCTGGAGCATTGTTGTTAACCAAAGGTAATCCATGTCTGGATGGACAGTCATTGCGTGTGGACCTTCTCCTTAATGCTGTCTGTAGATTGTACAGGAGGGGGAGGGGTGAAACACACTGATAATCTTTGTGATTTGTTGGGCGGAGCAGAGTTTTGTTCATGGACTTCTTCCGTGTTCAGTATCGACCAGCTCCATGAAAGCTGTACTCCAGGCAGACTCTCTCTTGAGACAGACAAAAGGTTAAGTTCAATACTGTGACCACTGGGTCTTTCTGGCATGGCAGAGGACTGGCTTAGTCCAGAGAGAATCCCAGATATAGATAGATAGAATTTACAGTGCAGAAGGAGGCCATTTGGCCCATGTATCATATGGTCCCTGTATCAGAAGGAGCCTGTGCTTTAAATGCTTAGATTGTCAAGTGGAAGTATTTGATACCAGAAGCATACCTTCAATCCATGAAATTACATTCCATTTTCATTATCATCTATGATCTTCCAGCATTTTTTTGAAACGAAAATTACAACAATAGTTCTTTATTTTAAGATTAAGGTTACTTTCCCCAAACCTAAAACCATGGCCCAGATTTTCCAGTCCCACCCATGGCAGGACTGAAAATTCCCACCCAAAGTCAATGGAGGTTTGGCCCTCTCGTGGAATTTTCCACTCCACCTGCGGTTAAATCCCGGCGCTAATTGGGGGGGGGGGGTCATTTCACCTTTTGTACATTTCTAAGAGGCGATGAACATAAAACGTGTTTGCTGCCCACGATCTGGGCAGACTTCAAATTAAGCCACAATGAGAGATATTTAGAATAACAGATTCACTGCGAGTTTCTGTCTTGGCACTATTCACTGTACACTTCAAAAGAGTTTTGGGAAACTTGTTGACGGTCAATGGAAATATTCGGATGGGAACTACACAGATTTAGATTGGGGATAGGGGAAGATGGAAGACAAGCCAAAGTAGGTTTGGAATGGGAGTGGGTGAGTGTACTGAATGAGTTTGTGTTCTGTCGCTCAGAACATCAGTACCAATAATGTTTTTGTAGACTCATACAGCAAAGGGCCTCGGTCCATTGTGCCTACTCCAGCTCTTTCAAAGAGTTATCCAATATCACTCACTCCTTCAACTGTTTCCTCATTGCCATGGAAATTTGTACTTTGGGGAGGGGAGGGGCATTTCTTTTAAGTTTCATCTTTCATGAGCGTTTTTGACTCCAAGAGACATGGAGCTGGGGGGGTAATTGGCTTAAACCACGGGCTCCTTAAATTGAGGTGGTAGCTTTGTGTGCAGTGAGCGATGTCAGTCCAACATAGAGATTCTGAATTGTTGTTGTTGACCATGCACACCCGGGTATCACAGGTTCTGTAGATCTCCTTCATTGAGGTAAAGGTCCAGATCTAGGCCATGTACTGGCTATTTATATACTCACTAAATGATGATACAGGATTAGGAGGAACATTTAAAAAAAAAACTGAGTTACCCCCTTCACTAAACCACTTTGAAATTTGGCTGACTGTTAAATTTATCTTTCTCCTTCTAAAGGTGCACTTATTTGATGAAAATAGCCAAATAATAAAATTGCAGAGCCGGTGCCCATTTCGAATGCTCCACTCGATGAACTCCCAGCATTTTCAGTGCAGGGGAGATAGCTATCATTGCTCCGCATATGGACTGACCCTAGGATCATTACATCACCATAACCATCTCATCATCACGTTTGCTGCCCCATTCGAGTTGACAACAATCGGTCTTGAAGGTTGCTGAAGAAACTTGTAACAAAAATATATATTTTTAAAAACTGCTTTTTAAAAAAAAATAGCACCCTCCAGAGGGGATGGAGAAACCCTCACTGCAGACCCAATTTTTTAATTTAGAAAGAGAAAGCAAAAAGAAAATGCTGTTCCTTCGAGTTTACTGCAGAGGCATGGCCCATCTGTCCACATTCCAGTGCTGCTCTCTTTTGGAGTCTGTTCGAGTTGATTCCTGCCTATTAGACAGCCCCATCCACCTGTAGTGAAAAAATAGTCAGGATTAGTAAAACTGATTAAAAATAGGTCAACAAAACATCCTCAACTCCATGAACATTCTTAAAACATAATTGTTGATTTTTTTTTAAAAAGTGCCTTAGTTGAAAATTATTTGAATTATGGAAAGCAGATGAAGGGTTAATCGTGTTACATTGATGAATTGGACCTTGATTTTCCAATGCAACATTTCAGTAATGAATAAACGGCAATACGGCTTTATAAATATTTGTTTTACTCTTTCTTCCTTGACTCATAAACCCTCTGTTGAGTAACTCTCCGTTGAGTAGTGTGTGAATGGTTATCGGGGTGGGGGTCAAGGTTCCATTGTGAAATATCCTCCAGTTCCTGGCGTGTAAGAATTTACTACTCCCTCAGTCTCTGTTCAACAACTGGGGAAAAACCAGGCTTAGCAACATCTTATCATTACTTCCTGATTTATCGCTTTTGATTGGTCTGGTGTTCCTGTGCTATTAAACCAAATGGTCAGTCATTGCTGCTCAAAACGGGAACGTAGTACTTCGCACCATAATCACCAGCACCAACTAAGTGCTTATTGACCAGGGGTAGCTAATTCCTGATAATAACACCCAGATTACCCTCCTGCCTTATTGATCGATTATAACCCTGCCATTGGGCTAATTCATCTTGACTCATATTTTGCTAATCGTTCTTTGAATATAGACTGTTCATGAGAAACTCTGATCAATTGCTGTAATGTTTTGCTGGCTGTGGTAGTTGACAGTCAATCAATGTAAGATTTGAACAGGAAAAAATACCCTTGCTTGGAAGTAAGGCTACTGTCGTTGAGCAAACAGGACAGGTGCAAGGGCTGAATGACCTCCTGAGTTCTAATTTCCAGTGGCTTAATGAGCATCATTTGTCATCTGAAAGCAGGTGTCGAGCAAAGACATGTCTCATGGAGATGTCTGCAGATATCATTTTCCAACCTCGGGAATACATTTGCCAATAAACGCTCAAGGCATAACATATACAATAGAGAAATACATTATTCTACGAAAAAATCAAATCATTTATTTATAAAAACTTTTTACACATGAATAAATTTACACAGGCATGCACCCACATCTGGTACCACAAACATATTAAAGGCCGATAAGCTCTTCAGTAAGGATAGCATGTGAATACAGCAATAATTTACAATACTTTACACTGTAGTCTGACTGTTGCAGACACAACTTGGGGAGGGAGGAGCATCATTTAATTGGGAGGACATTTTACAAAAAGGAAGGCAATCTGTAAATAATGTGTATAAACAGTAAAAACAAGAATTTACAAATGATCTAATGTACAAAAGAGAAACATCAGTTCAATGTCATTGTACTAAATTAAAAGTATGTACGAAATCTGTTTCATTGGCTGGCTAATGTTTATTTGCATACTTCCATTTCGATACCTGATAGGGTGTAAAGATCACTCCTGTCCAGCATGTAAAATAAAACATTATTCAGCCAAGCAATTGTTTTTCTTGTAATACAAAGCTGTGTTGCTCTTTAAACAACCCGTCAGCTGCAATTTCACGGGGGCGAGGAAGTATGGAATATAAACTCTGGGTTGTAGCAGTGAACACATTAATGTTTTATTCAACATTGATCTTGTACCTGCTGGGTTTTTTGCACATTTTGCATGCCAATATTTTATCAAGAACATATACCAATTTTAACCAGTTTAGGACACAAAAACTGATATAAAGTATACATTTTGAGGGGAAAGCATGCATTTGCATGGACGTGGAATGAAATGCATTCAGTGACAAAGAGATAGGGGCTTGCTCACTGTTTGACTCTTCGGCTTGATGTTGCTAAGACAATGAAACTTCACTGTGAAATGGATCGGTATAGCCATATTCCAGAGGACAGAGAAGAACACTGGCCCAAGGAGGCAAACACAAGACTTTCACAGTTTTTGAACTCATGGCTTTTGGTGGGAAGAGGGATAATGAGTACAGACACCACATACAACGTATACCTTCTCCATCACTGGGCAATGAGCTTTTTTTTTTAAAAAAAAGAATGATCATTGTGTATCTCTAAGGCAAAACTGTAAAAGGGCAGTCATGACACCATGTGGAAATAAGACAGTGGAAGTGCATGATTGTTCGGAATACACAAGAATCACTTTACTCCGCCAAGCTTCCTCAGCAGCTTCTTCCCTTTTGATAAGAGTCCCTTTTTCTTTTTTGAAGCCATATCTCTGGCCCAGATTGGGCTGTCTGGCCCATCTACTAGAGCAGATCCAGAGTGGTGATGGTGATGGTGGGGATGTACAGTTGGAGACGGAGCCCTCCTTGGAGTGTTTTCACCAGGGACCTAGTGTGCATCATACGATTTGATTAGTTTTTTTTTAAATGTAGAAAGGGATTGCGTTAAAGGATAAATGAAAACCAGAAGCTGCACACGGATTTTAAAACGCACGTGGGTACTCTCTGACTCAATTACAGCACCAAAATATGACACACCTGAAGATACCATAGATGAGAATTGTCTAATGCACCGAGCAGCTCAAACTGGACATGTCTACTTGTCTTAGCTTCACGAGGAAAACAAACAGGGAGTCTTGAAAGAAAAAGTGTTCCCCAAAGTCTTGGATTATACTTTGAACTAAAGCAAAAGAGACTGGGCTGGTTTAGCACAGGGCTAAAGAGCTGGCTTTTAAAGCAGACCAAAGCAGGCCAGCAGCACGGTTCGATTCCCGTACCAGCCTCCCCGAACAGGCACCGGAATGTGGCGACTAGGGGCTTTTCACAGTAACTTTATTTGAAGCCTACTTGTGACAATAAGCGATTTTCATTTTTTCATTTCAAAGAGACCAATTAATAGTTTGCGACAGTGACCAAAATAGTAACTTGTGATCTCAGACAACCGAAAATGTTTTTTTTTAAAAAAGGAATTGTTGAAGGTGGATCGAGTGAGCTGGACAAATGAAGAGTATTTACAAGATTACTTTTGGGGAAGAGTGTTTTTCTTTCACAATCATTTCTAAATCTGCCTCAGCTGCATCAGACCTCCAGGGGCTCCTGCTATAGGTATCTTCAGCTGCTGACTTACGTGAAGGTTACAGTGCGTTTATTAAGATGTGAAATGAACACTCTTCTTCTGTTCCCGGCAGATGAGCAAAAGAAACAAAACAGAAAGAATTGCAATGATGATACTGAAATGGAAAAATCAAAACCCCAACAAACATTGTTACTTATATTAAAAAAAAAACTTGACAGACCATCCAGCCCCAAACCAACAGAGCTATATTCAACCCTACGTTCTAACTTCGATGTTAGGCACAACACAGCAAATGACTGGAAATGTTTCGTTCCCATGGTGACGTTCCAAAAACTTTTGCTTCCTGACAGCCTCAATTCTCCAGTTTGGGCGCCTTTTTAAACCGTTTTAACTTAAATTGAAATTATTTTTCATCTTTTCAAAAGGACAGTCGATGATTTTACTGAGTCAAGTTGCACCGCATCTCTCAGGAATGTTTAACTACATAGATTCATACAATAGTTAATGGTTGGAGCACATAAGGAGGCCATTCAGCCCATCAAGTCTGGACTGACGCTCTGAAGAAGCAATTCACCCGGTGCCAGTTCCCCCCTCCAAACCTTTATATTCTTCCTTTTCAAATAATAATCCATTTGCCACTTGAACTCTTTGACTGACCCCGTCTCCGTCACACTCACAGACAGTACATTCCAGATCCTAACCACTCGCTGTGTGAATCTGTCTCCACCACACTCACAGACAGTACATTCCAGATCCTAACCACTCGCTGTGTGAATCTGATTCCACCACACTCACAGACAGTACATTCCAGATCCAAACCACTCGCTGTGTGAATCTGCCTCCACCACACTCACAGACAGTACATTCCAGATCCTAACCACTCGCTGTGTGAATCTGCCTCCTCCACACTCACAGACAGTGCATTCCACATCCTAACCATTCGCTGTGTGAATCTGCCTCCACCACACTCACACACAGTACATTCCAGAACCTAACCACTCGCTGTGTGAATCTGCCTCCACCACACGCTCAGACAGTACATTCCAGATCCTAACCACTCGCTGTGTGAATCTGCCTCCACCACACTCACAGACAGTACATTCCAGATCCTAACCACTCGCTGTGTGAATCTGTCTCCACCACACTCACAGACAGTACATTCCAGACCCTAACCACTCGCTGTGTGAATCTGCCTCCACCACACTCACAGACAGTGCATTCCACATCCTAACCACTCGCTGTGTGAATCAGCCTCCACCACAATCACAGACAGTACATTCCAGATCCTAACCACTCGCTGTGTGAATCTGCCTCCACCACACTCACAGACAGTGCATTCCACATCCTAACCACTCGCTGTGTGAATCTGCCTCCACCACACTCACAGACAGTACATTCCAGATCCTAACCACTCGCTGTGTGAATCTGCCTCCACCACACTCACAGACAGTACATTCCAGACCCTAACCACTCGCTGTGTGAATCTGCCTCCACCACACTCACAGACAGTGCATTCCACATCCTAACCACTCGCTGTGTGAATCTGTCTCCACCACACTCACAGACAGTACATTCCAGATCCTAACCACTCACTGTGTGAATCTGTCTCCACCACACTCACAGACAGTACATCCCAGATCCTAACCACTCACTGTGTGAATCTGTCTCCACCACACTCACAGACAGTACATCCCAGATCCTAACCACTCGCTGTGTGAATCTGTCCCCACCACACTCACAGACAGTACATCCCAGATCCTAACCACTCGCTGTGTGAATCTGTCCCCACCACACTCACAGAGAGTACATTCAACACCAAACCACTCGCTGTGTGAATCTGTCTCCACCACACTCACAGACAGTACATTCCAGATCCTAACCACTCGCTGTATCAATCTGCCTCCACTACACTCACAGACAGTACATTCCAGATCCTAACCACGCGCTGTGTGAACCTGTCTGCACCACACTCACGGACAGTACATTCCAGATCCTAACCACTCGCTGTGTGAATCTGTCTCCACCACACTCACAGACAGTACATTCCAGATCCTAACCACTCGCTGTGTGAATCTGCCTCCACCACACTCACAGACAGTGCATTCCACATCCTAACCACTCGCTGTGTGAATCTATCTCCACCACACTCACAGACAGTACATTCCAGATCCTAACCACTCGCTGTGTGAATCTATCTCCACCACACTCACAGACAGTACATTCCAGATCCTAACCACTCGCTGTGTGAATCTGTCTCCACCACACTCACAGACAGTACATTCCAGATCCTAACCATTCGCTGTGTGAATCTGCCTCCACCACACTCACAGACAGTACATTCCAGATCCTAACCACTCGCTGTGCGAATCTGTCTCCACCACACTCAGACAGTACATTCCAGATCCTAACCACTCGCTGTGTGAATCTGTCTCCTCCACACTCAGACAGTACATTCCAGATCCTAACCACTCGCTGTGTGAATCTGCCTCCACCACACTCACAGACAGTACATTCCAGATCCTAACCACTCGCTGTGTGAATCTGCCTCCACCACACTCACAGACAGAACATTCCAGATCCTAACCACTCGCTGTGTGAATCTGCCTCCACCACACTCACAGACAGTACATTCCAGATCCTAACCACTCGCTGTGTGAATCTGTCTCCACCACACTCACAGACAGTACATTCCAGATCCTAACCACTCGCTGTGTGAATCTGCCTCCACCACACTCACAGACAGTACATTCCAGATCCTAACCACTCGCTGTGTGAATCTGCCTCCACCACACTCTCAGACAGTACATTCCAGATCCTAACCACTCGCTGTGTGAATCTGTCTTCACCACACTCACAGACAGTACATTCCTGATCCTAACCACTCGCTGTGTGAATCTGTCTCCACCACACTCACAGACAGTACATTCCTGATCCTAACCACTCTCTGTGTGAATCTGCCTCCACCACACTCACAGACAGTACATTCCAGATCCTAACCACTCGCTGTGTGAATCTGTCTCCACCACACTCACAGACAGTACATTCCAGATCCTAACCACTCGCTGTGTGAATCTGCCTCCACCACACGCACAGACAGTACATTCCAGATCCTAACCACTCGCTGTGTGAATCTGCCTCCACCACACTCACAGACAGTACATTCCAGATCCTAACCACTCACTGTGTGAATCTGCCTCCACCACACTCACAGACAGTACATTCCAGATCCTAACCACTCTTAACTTTCTCTTCTCCAATCTGTTATTAGGTTCCTCAGCCCTGGGGTCATTCTTGTGAAACTTAAAGTGCCGAATCAGACCATTCACCCCACTGGTTTACACTGTTATTCACACTCCACACAAACATCCTCGCTCTATTCTTCGTTTAACCCCAGCACTGGGTCCTTTTCCTTGTCTCTCTCCCATGTGTTTATCTGGATTTCTCTTAAAGATATTTATCTTGTTCACTTCAGCCAGATTGATGGTCGCAAATTTCACAATCTAACTGCTCCCTGGGTAAAGACATTTCTCCTGAACTCCCTGTTGGATTTATTAGTGAATGTTTTTCTTTACACTTCTTTGATGTTGGTCTCCCCCAAGAAGTGAAGACACCTTTCCACATCTAGCCTATCACATGGGCAGGTTCAGCTCACTGGGCTAAATTGATGGCTTTTAAAGCAGACCAAGGCAGGCCAGCAGCACGGTTCGATTCCTGTACCAGCCTTCCCGAACAGGCGCCGGAATGTGGCGACTAGGGGCTTTTCACAGTAACTTCATTTGAAGCCTACTCGTGACAATAAGCGATTTTCATTTCATTTTGATTTCAGTATGGCGCACGGGGTCCACGGGATGGAAATGCTCGATTCCCCCGTGCTCCTTTGCAGAGTACCGGCTCCCCGCAAGGGACGGGGTACCTGGGGCTGGATCCTTCCATCCCACCCGCCGCAAGATTGGCAGGGGTGAGACATGGATAATGGAAAAGTCCATTGTCCTCGGGTGGGATTCTCCGATCGCTGGGGAGAGAGGCCTCGGCCAGAGAATCCCGCCCCTAGAGTATATATGGTCGGCCAGTAAAGCACCAATCAGGGAGAAGAACCCCATTGTAAATAAAACTTTATTCACACTCCTACTCCGAAGGGCCCCTGCGTTCCTATTCAGCTCTCACCCCAAGTCTTTCTTCCAGTGAAAGGCGCCTCAGCCTATTTCATCTTTTCTGATAGTTAGGGCCTCTGAGTTGTGGTATCATCCTTGAAAATCTTTTCTCGTGCCTTCTCAGTCCCTCAATATCCTTTTTATAACACGGGCGTCAGAACTGTGCACAGCTGTGTCCTAAACAAGGTTCAATACACGTTTGACACAACTCCTCTGTAATTCAATTCTGTCGGTCTAGAAAGGAACCTCGAGGCTATGCTCCTCTTCATAACGGCCCCTGATTCATATATTTGTATCTTCCAATCCCCTCTGCTTCCTTACCCATTCAGAGATGCATTTTCCAGGGAATATGTGGCCTCCTTATCCTTCCTCCCACAATGATTTGTGGAATTATGGTCTGCTGACCGGATTGTAAAGTGATTGGAGAGGTTTCTAGGGAGAGTACACGAATATTCCCAGCAAAGCCATGTTTTAGATTTATTAGGTTTTGAAAAAAACTGCACCAGAAGACTGGAATAATTTGGGGACTGCAACTTCTGAAGACAAATTGCCTGTTCCATATTGATGAGTCTCTCAGTTATCAGGACACATCCGTTACTGCTCCAACACTCTGCTCATCGCTTGAATGAAAGCACACAGACCGGCTCCATGTCTTGTTCATTTTTATACACACTTTTACACCTTGGAAATCAGATCTGCGGTCGAATGATCCTGTCAGATAATGCTGCTGGGCGTAATAAATGCAAACACACAAAGATACACATCTAAAGCACAGAGTGCGTGAACAAGCAGCTCGCAGGATTCTGTTCAAAAGGCACTTTCAAACACGGAAGGGAAAATACTGAATACGACAACAACATGCATTTATATAGCACCTTCAACACGGTAACACACATCAATCACGTCACAGAAGCAATTAACAACATTTGACAATATTGAGAGGTTAGGACAAGCTTGTGGAAAGAGGCAGATTTTAGACAGCGTCCGAAAGGACAAGAGGAAATCTTGGGAGAAAGCCGGAGAGGTTTCGGGAGCAACTCCCAGAATTTAGGACGTCAGAAAGCGAAGGCACAGCTACCAATGGCGGAGGAATAGAAATGGGGATTGCTTAACATAAATCTCACTGTAGCCACATTAAGGGGGAATCTTCATTAATTTCTGTACAATTTCCCCCCAGCGTATAAATTACACTCAGTGGATGGATTGACTGAGGTTGGTCAATGGACCAATCACAACTTGCTGAATCGCCCTTCAGAAGGGCAGAGGAATATTCTGGAATGTTCTTTTCCCTGATTTACCGGAGTGGCTCTGTCTGATATATTGTGGGCTGGGCATGGGGAGCAGAGGTGATGGTGCAAATCCGGAGCAGAATTTAATGCCCTGGCGCATTGGGTGGTGGGGGGGGGGGGGTTTAATTGGGCAAGAGATTCGCAGGTGGGGCTTCCCCGCCGCCAACCCACTCGAGCTCATGGGAGGCCATTTTGCGCCAACAGCCGAGGCCTTGAAGTGGGGCCATTAGTGCCCAGCCATGAAGGGAGCAGTAAACAAGCACGGCCTTCCCCAATGACAGTGGGTGTCCCTCGTTCAAAAGCACTCAGTGCCTGATCCAAGGGACCTGGTATCAGGAAGGGAACAGCGGCAGCGAGCCACCCCCTGCCCTCGCTGCAGCCACCCCCCCCCCCAAACATCCTGTCTGGGGGCAGCAGCGAGGGCAGGGGGCGGCTCTGCCCTTCGTGTCAGCAGAGGGGGGGTTGGTGGAAGATAGAGTCATAGAATTTACAGTGCAGAAGGAGCCTATTCGGCCCATCGAGCCTGCACCGGCCCTTGGAAAGAGCACCCTACCCAAACCCACACCTCCACCCTATTCCCGTAACCCCAACCCACCTTTTTGGTCACTAAGAGCAATTTAGCACGGCCAATCCATCTAACCCGCACATCTTTGGACTGTGGGAGGAAACCGGAGCACCCGGAGGAAACCCACGCAGACACGGGGAGGACGTGCAGACTCCGCACAGACAGTGACCCAAGGCCGGGAATCGAACCTGGGACCCTGGTGCTGTGAAGCAACCGTGCTAACCACTGTGCTACCGTGCTGCCCTCAAGATCTCAGAATATTCCCCTTCCCGGAGGGAAATCACATGCATTCAATGAACTAAACGTCTGAAAGCAAAATAATCTGTCAATTGCTTCACAGGGAAATCTGGAATTCCAGATACAGGTGAGACTGGCAGGTAGTGAATCCCACAAAAGGCTGACCCTGCAGTGACCTCCCCGAACAAAGGCTCTGCTTTACCCTCTCCATCTTCAGTTGAGTGTGAATTTTACAAACAGTTAAAATAAGAGTTTAAATGAACTCCCAGAACTCCCATCGTAGCAATAACATCAAAACCACCAACACTCAGCCACATCACAATAAGTACTATATTAATACTGATTAAAATATTAGGACTAGTTAATTAGTTATTCTAGAAAAATGATCTGGATATTAAATATCTCATCCTGTATCACAGTAAAGCCATGTGTTCATTGACACCAACTTCTATGGAGTAACTTAGTAATTTTAAAAAAGGTTTCCTATCCCATTGCTGGTTGAGTGTGTAATGTTCTGATCTTTGCCCCAGCCACAAATCCAGGTTATTTATTATTTAATTTATTTATTTTGTCTTCTTTCCTGCTTCACATTGCCCTTTTTAAACATCCTGGATTTCTTTAAGGCTCTAGCATAGTCCATCTCACAGGAGGAAGCCACGCAAAACTCAAAACGTAGAGAATAGAAGCAGGAGGAGGCCTTTTGGCCCTTCCAGCCTCCTCCGCCATTCATTATGATCATGGCTGATCATCAAATTCAATATCCTGATCCCGCCTTCCCCCCATACCTCTTGATTGCTTTAGCCCCTTTAGTGTGTACTATCTAATTCATCCAATGGATCTAAAACAGAGATCCAAATTAGGGTCAGCACTGAGGTTGTCTCACAGAAAGAGAGGAATTGAGTGAAACTGGGAGAATATGTCACTGAGACACTGCACGAGGGGCTCACTTGGCTTTGGGGAGTCGGGGGTGAGTTCCTCGCTGCACGATTCCCAGCCTCTGACCTGCCCTTGTAACCACAGTAATTACATGGTGAGTCCAGTTCAGTCTCTGGTCACTGGCAGGATGTCGATAGTGGGTGATTCAGCGATAGCAACGCCATTAACTTTCCAGAGAGATAGTTACATTATTTCAGTTGGAGGTGGAACTCACCTCCTGACTCCCCAAAGTCTGTCCATCATCTACAAGGCACAAGTCAGGAGTGTGATGGAATACTCTCCACTTGCCTGGATGAGAGCAGCTCCAACAACATTCAAGAAGCTCAACATCATCCAGGACAAAATAGCCTGAGTGATCAGCACCTCCTCCACCACATTCAACATCCAGTCTCTCCAACAGACACACAGCAGAGGTGTGCACCCTCTAAACGATGCACCGCAGCAACTCCCCAAGGCTCCTTCACCTGCACCGCCCAAACCCATAACCTCCGCCACCTAGGAGGACAAGGGCAGCAGACACATGGGAACCCCACCACCTGGATGCCCCACTCCAAGCCACAAAACCATCCTGATTTGGAAAGGTATCGCTGTTCCTTCACTGTCAGTGGCCGAAATCCAGGAACTCCCTCCCTAACAGCACTGTGGGTGTACCTACACCATGTGGACTGCAGCGGTTCAAGGCGGCGGCTCACCATCACCCACTCAAGGGCAATTAGGGACGGGCCAGAATAGCCACTCCACATCCTATTACCTGGCACTGGTGTGGCACAAATGTAACTTGCCATGTATCAGCCAAGCCTGGGTGGCTAGCACTGTTGCTTCACAGCGTCTGGGACCCGGGGTTCGATTCCCGGCTTGGGTCACTGTCTGTGTGGAGTCTGCACGTTCTCCCCGTGTCTGCGTGGGTTTCCTCCGGGTGCTCCGGTTTCCTCCTACAAGTCCTGAAAGACGTGCTGTTAGGTAATTTGGACATTCTGAATTCTCCGTGTACCCGAACAGGCGCCGGAATGTGGCGACTAGGGGCTTTTCACAGTGACTGAATTGCAGTGTTATTGCAAGCCTACTTGTGAGAATAAAGATTATTATTATTATATTGTCTGGGTCTTGCTGCATTTGGACATGGACTGCTTCATTATCTGAGGAGTCGGAATGGTGCTGAACATTGTGCAGTCAGCCGCAAACATCCCCACTTCTGACCATATGATGAAGCAGCTGAAGATGGTTGGGGCCTAGGACACTACCCTGAGGAACTCCTGCAGTGATGTCCTGGAGCTGAGATGATTGACCTCCAACCACCACAACCATCTCCCTCTGTGCCGGGAATGACTCCAACCAGCGGAGGGTTCACCCCTGATTCCCATTGACTCCAGTTTAGCTCGGGCTCCTTGATGCCACACTCGGTCAAATGCTGCCAATGTCAAGGGTAGTCACTCTCACTCCATCTCTGGCATTCAGCTCTTTTGTCCATGTTTGAACCAAGGCTGTAATGAGGTCAGGAGCTGAGTGACCCTGGCGGACCCCAAACTGAGCGTCCGTGAGAAGGTTATTGCTGAGTAAGCGCCGCTTGATAACAATTCTGATGACCCCTTCCATCACTTTGCTGATGATGGAGAGCAGACTGATAGGGTGGTAATTGGCTGGGTTGGATTTGTCCTGTTTCTTGTGTACAGGACACACTTGGGCAATTTCCCACATTGCCGGGTAGATGCCAGTGTCGTGGCTGTACTGGAACAGCTTGGCTAGGGGTACGGCAAGTTCTGGAGCACAAGTCTTCAGTATTATTGCCGTGATATTGTCAGGGCCCAGAGCCTTTGCCGTATCCAGTGTCTTCAGCCATTTCTTGAAATCACGTTGAGTGTATCAAATTGGCTGAAGACTGACATCTGTGCTGCTGGGGGCCTCCGGAGGAGACCGAGATGGATCATCCACTCGGCACTTCTGGCTGAAGATTGTTACAAATGCTTCAGCCTGGTTTTTGGCACTGATGTGCTGGATTCCTCCATCATTGAGGATGGGGAAATTTGTGGAATCTCCTCTTCCTGTTCGTTATTTAATTGTCCACCACCATTCACCGCTGGCTGTGGCAGGACTACAGAGCTTAGATCTGATTCATTGGTTGTGGAATCGCTTCGTTCTATTGCTTTGCTGCCTAAGCTGTTTGGAACACAAGCAGTCCTGTGTTGTAGCTTCACCTGATTGATGCCTCATATTTAGATATGTCTGACTCTGATGCCCACAGTGTTTCATGGTGGCCCAGTCTTGAGCTGCTAGATCTGTTCAAAGTCTATTCCATTTAACACTGTGGTAGTGCTACACAACACAACGGAGGGTATCCTCATCGTGAAGACTGGACTTTATCTCCACAAGGACTGTGCGGTCACTCCTACCGATACTGTCAGGGACAGATACATCTGCAGCAGGCAGGTTGGTGAGGAAGAGGTCAAGTATATGTTTCCCGCTTGTTGGTTCCCTCACCAGTTGCCGCTGACCCAGTCTAGCAGCTTTGCCCTTTTGGACTTGGTCTGTAATGGTGCTACACTCTTAGCGATGGACATTGAAGATACTCACCAAGAGTACATTCTGTGACCTTACCACCCTCAGTCTTTCCTCCACTTGGTGTTCAACCTGGAGGGGTATTAATTCATCAGCTGGGCTTGATGGGGCAGGGCTGGTTGATGATAACCAGCAGGTTTCCATGCCGCTGTTTAACCTGAAGCCACGACACGTCATGGGGTCCAAAGTTAATGTTGAGGACTCCCAGGGCAACTCCCCCCTGACTGTTACCACTCTGCCGCTACCTCTGCTGGGTCTGTCCTGCCGGTGGGATCGTAATGTCTGTTCCATTGGAATATTTGATTCTCTGAATATGACAGTCAGGCTGTTGCTTGACTAGAATTTGGGAAGGCTCTCCCAACTTTGACACAATTCCCAAGGTATTAATAAGGAGGACTTAACAAGGTCAACAGGGGGCTGGGTTTTCTGTTGTCAGTTCCAGTGCGCAGGTCAATGCTGGTTGGCCTGTCTAGTTTCATTCTTTCTTGTAGAGGATTAGAAACAACTAAGTGCTCGCTCGGCCATATCAGAGGGAATTTAAGACTCAACCACGTTGCTGTGGGTCTGGAGTCACATGTAGGCCAGACCAGGTAAGGACGGCAGATTTCCTTCCCTAAAGGACATTAGTGAACCAGATGGTGGTGGTGGAGGGGGGAGGGGGGGGGGGGGG